>NC_068448.1:2146513-2196513 GCF_023373465.1 Oncorhynchus keta | reverse complement strand
ACATGGTATTACCATCAGGTGTCTATAGAAACATGGTATTACCATCAGGTGTCTATAGCAACATGGTATTACCATCAGGTGTCTATATCAACATGGTATTACCATCAGGTGTCTATATCAACATGGTATTACCATCAAGTGTCTATAGCAACATGGTATTACCATCAGGTGTCTAAAGCAACATGGTATTACCATCAGGTGTCTATAAACATGGTATTACCATCAGGTGTCTATAGCAACATGGTATTACCGTCAGGTGTCTATAGCAACATGGTATTACCATCAGGTGTCTATATCAACATGGTATTACCATCAGGTTTCTATATCAACATGGTATTACCATCAGGTGTCTATATCAACATGGTATTACCATCAGGTGTCTATAGCAATATGGTATTACCATCAGGTGTCTATACCAGCATTGTATTACCATCAGGTGTCTATAGCAACATGGTATTACCATCAGGTGTCTATAGCAACATGGTATTACCATCAGGTGTCTATATCAACATGGTATTACCATCAGGTGTCTATAGCAACATGGTATTACCATCAGGTGTCTATAGCAACATGGTATTACCATCAGGTGTCTATACCAGCATGGTATTACCATCAGGTGTCCATAGCAACATGGTATTACCATCAGGTGTCTATAGCAACATGGTATTACCATCAGGTGTCTATAGCAACATGGGTATTACCATCAGGTGTCTATAGCAACATGGTATTACCATCAGGTGTCTATAGCAACATGGGTATTACCATCAGGTGTCTATATCAACATGGTATTACCATCAGGTGTCTATATCAACATGGTATTACCATCAAGTGTCTATAGCAACATGGTATTACCATCAGGTGTCTAAAGCAACATGGTATTACCATCAGGTGTCTATAGCAACATGGTATTACCATCAGGTGTCTATAGCAACATGATATTACCGTCAGGTGTCTATAGCAACATGGTATTACCATCAGGTGTCTATATCAACATGGTATTACCATCAGGTTTCTATATCAACATGGTATTACCATCAGGTGTCTATAGCAACATGGTATTACCATCAGGTGTCGATAGCAACATGGTATTACCATCAGGTGTCTATAGCAACATGGTATTACCATCAGGTGTCTATGGCAACATGGTATTACCATCAGGTGTCTATAGCAACATGGTATTACCATCAGGTGTCTATAGCAACATGGTATTACCATCAGGTGTCTATGGCAACATGGTATTACCATCAGGTGTCTATAGCAACATGTTATTACCATCAGGTGTCCATAGCAACATGGTATTACCATCAGGTGTCTATAGCAGCATGGTATTACCATCAGGTGTCCATAGCAACATGGTATTACCATCAGGTCTCTATAGCAACATGGTATTACCATCAGGTGTCTATAGCAACATGTTATTACCATCAGGTGTCTATAGCAACATGGTATTACCATCAGGTGTCCATAGCAACATGGTATTACCATCAGGTGTCCATAGCAACATGGTATTACCATCAGGTGTCCATAGCAACATGGTATTACCATCAGGTGTCTATAGCAACATGGTATTACCATCAGGTGTCCATAGCAACATGGTATTACCATCAGGTGTCCATAGCAACATGGTATTACCATCAGGTGTCCATAGCAACATGGTATTACCATCAGGTGTCCATAGCAACATGGTATTACCATCAGGTGTCCATAGCAACATGGTATTACCATCAGGTGTCCATAGCAACATGGTATTACCATCAGGTGTCTATGGCAACATGGTATTACCATCAGGTGTCTATAGCAACATGGTATTACCATCAGGTGTCCATAGCAACATGGTATTACCATCAGGTGTCTATAGCAGCATGGTATTACCATCAGGTGTCCATAGCAACATGGTATTACCATCAGGTCTCTATAGCAACATGGTATTACCATCAGGTGTCTATAGCAACATGGTATTACCATCAGGTGTCTATAGCAACATGGTATTACCATCAGGTGTCCATAGCAACATGGTATTACCATCAGGTGTCCATAGCAACATGGTATTACCATCAGGTGTCCATAGCAACATGGTATTACCATCAGGTGTCCATAGCAACATGGTATTACCATCAGGTGTCCATAGCAACATGGTATTACCATCAGGTGTCCATAGCAACATGGTATTACCATCAGGTGTCCATAGCAACATGGTATTACCATCAGGTGTCCATAGCAACATGGTATTACCATCAGGTGTCCATAGCAACATGGTATTACCATCAGGTGTCCATAGCAACATGGTATTACCATCAGGTGTCCATAGCAACATGGTATTACCATCAGGTGTCCATAGCAACATGGTATTACCATCAGGTGTCCATAGCAACATGGTATTACCATCAGGACACCTGTTAAATGCTGTTTCTCCATGAGAGAAAAGGGAACAATTACATTACATTACAATTACAATTGTATGTGTGTGTGTGTGTGTGTGTGCGTGCGCGCGCAGGGAGAAGATTTTGGGAGAAATCGAACGTGCACAGCAACAACAACAATTTCCTCAGCAAACAGCAAAACACACACACACACACACACACACACACACACACACACACACACACACACACACACACACACACACACACACACACACACACACAACCTAGGAGTCTGACCAACATTGTCAATGAATTAACGAGTTCCATAGATTCTGTCAGACATCGATATGTATTTATAGTTGGTTTTACAATAATTCATAATGGTATCGATGTCAATAGTGTCTGACAGTGGGTGCGTCCCAAGTCAACAATCTCTCCTTTCTCACCAAGTGTGCACTTGTTCACTTCCTTTCACTGATTTAAAAAGGAAATGACTGTTATAAGAAATATGGTGGAAACTTCCTCTCACTCAACCCATGATATGCTTTTAGATGTGTGAGAAGTAGCGATCAAGTGTTCACTTCAGGAGAAATATTATATTTTTGGGACTTACCCAGTGTCTTTTACCTTGAGTGAGCAATGGTAATATACAGCGCTTTGTCTAGTGTGTTTTCAAACCCAAACCCTGTTGACATAATGGGGGTCACGGTGAGACTTCTCTCTCTGGCCATCTGGTCTGTTCTGCATTTCTGCTGCTCCTGCAAGGTAACGCGGGAACACACACACACACTCTCTGTGTGCCAAAAGGATGAGTTTACCCCAGAGAGAGGGAGGGAGGGAAGGGTTCTGGCTTACAGTAGATGGTGATGGAAGAGGAGGATGTAGTGATGGAAGATGAGGATGTAGTGATGGAAGAGGAGGATGTAGTGATGGAAGAGGAGGATGTAGTGATGGAAGAGGAGGATGTAGTGATGGAAGAGGAGGATGTAGTGATGGAAGAGGAGGATGTAGTGATGGAAGAGGAGGATGTAGTGATGGAAGAGGAGGATGAAGTGATGGAAGAGGAGGATGTAGTGATGGTAGAGGAGGATGTAGTGAATGGAAGAGGAGGATGTAGTGATGGAAGAGGAGGATGTAGTGATGGAAGAGGAGGATGTAGTGATGGAAGAGGAGGATGTAGTGATGGAAGAGGAGGATGTAGTGATGGTAGAGGAGGATGTAGTGATGGAAGAGGAGGATGTAGTGATGGAAGAGGAGGATGTAGTGATGGAAGAGGAGGATGTAGTGATGGTAGAGGAGGATGTAGTGATGGAAGAGGAGGATGTAGTGATGGAAGAGGAGGATGTAGTGATGGAAGAGGAGGATGTAGTGATGGTAGAGGAGGATGTAGTGATGGTAGAGGAGGATGTAGTGATGGTAGAGGAGGATGTAGTGATGGAAGAGGAGGATGTAGTGATGGAAGAGGAGGATGTCGTGATGGAAGAGGAGGATGTAGTGATGGTAGAGGAGGATGTAGTGATGGTAGAGGAGGATGTAGTGATGGTAGAGGAGGATGTAGTGATGGTAGAGGAGGATGTAGTGATGGTAGAGGAGGATGTAGTGATGGAAGAGGAGGATGTAGTGATGGAAGAGGAGGATGTAGTGATGGAAGAGGAGGATGTAGTGATGGAAGAGGAGGATGTAGTGATGGAAGAGGAGGATGTAGTGATGGAAGAGGAGGATGTAGTGATGGAAGAGGAGGATGTAGTGATGGTAGAGGAGGATGTAGTGATGGAAGAGGAGGATGTAGTGATGGAAGAGGAGGATGTAGGACCAACATGGCTCTCCCTCCTCTCTGACCTTGTTTTGTGGATTTATAATCTACAATACATGTTATATAATATACAGATACCTTATTTTAATTTGATCATTCTATTGTTTCGGGGATTTTCCTGCACAGCAGGAAATGTAAACTGTGTTCAAGGCTTAAAAAGGCTTCTAAAGTTTGTAATTTCCACTGAAATATTTCAGATTTATCCATTTAATTATAATCCAGATAATAATTGATATTTCCTGTTGCTGCAGGATTATTTTCTTGCTGTGAGAAATTGGTTCATATGAAGATACCATCTATTCATGTGCAGTAGATGATCCCCCACATTGCTTTGTTACTTCCCAGCTAGCTATTTCAGTGACATGACTGGTGATGTGTATGGCTTCCCAGCTAGCTATTTCAGTGACATGACTGGTGATGTGTATGGCTTCCCAGCTAGCTACAGTAGTACTGTGTGTTACTTTGCTGAAGGGGAAAGGCCTCCTCTGACTTACAGGGACGTGGTAGAGGTGTGGTATCTTTTCTCCTTCTTCTTCATCGTCTTCTTCTTCTCCTCCTTCTCATTCTTCTTCTTCTTCATCGTCTTCTTCTTCTCCTCCTCCTTCTCATTCTTCTTCGTCTTCTTCTTCTTCGTCTTCTCTTTCTCCTTCTTCATCATCTTCTTCTTCTCCTCCTCCTTCTCATTCATCTTCTTCTCTTTCTCCTTCTTCGTCTTCTTCTCTTTCTCCTTCTTCGTCTTCTTCTATTTCTCCTTCTTCTTCGTCTTCTTCTCTTTCTCCTTCTTCATCATCTTCTTCTTCTCCTCCTCCTTCATCTTCTTCTCTTTCTCCTTCTTCGTCTTCTTCTCTTTCTCCTTCTTCGTCTTCTTCTCTCTCCTTCTTCTTCGTCTTCTTCTCTTTCTCCTTCTTCTTCGTCTTCTTCTCTTTCTCCTTCTTCTTCGTCTTCTTCTCCTTCTTCTTCGTCTTCTTCTCTTTCTCCTTCTTCGTCTTCTTCTCTTTCTCTTCTCCTACAGCTTTTTGTCCTCCTTCTCTTTCTTCGTCTTCTTCTCTTTCTCCTTCTTCGTCTTCTTCTCTTTCTCCTTCTTCGTCTTCTTCTCTTTCTCCTTCTTCGTCTTCTTCTTCTCTTTCTCCTTCTCCTTCTCCTTCTCCTTCTATTGTCTCCCAGTCTGGATTGTTTAGTGGCTGAACAGGTCCAGGTTGGTTTGGGGCCATGGTTGTTATGTCACATAATGCAAGGATTATGTCAGTGACACAATGGGTGGGGGAGAAAAAATCTATATATTATCATGGTAATGTCCCTAACAAGAAGATGTTGGACCACCCTGTGGTCGGGTCCCAAATGGAACTCTATTCCTAGCCTATATAGTGTATTACTTTTGACCAAGACCCATCATAGGGTACTAGCATAGTTCATAGAATACCTGTTTAAATGTATGTTGAGTTCTGCCTCATCTACAATCAGTTTAAATGGATGTTGAGTTCTGCCTCTTCTTCAATCAGTTTAAATGTATGTTGAGTTCTGCCTCATCTACAATCAGTTTAAATGGATGTTGAGTTCTGCCTCTTCTTCAATCAGTTTAAATGTATGTTGAGTTCTGCCTCTTCTTCAATCAGTTTAAATGTATGTTGAGTTCTGCCTCTTCTTCAATCAGTTTAAATGTATGTTGAGTTCTGCCTCTTCTTCAATCAGTTTAAATGTATGTTGAGTTCTGCCTCTTCTTCAATCAGTTTAAATGTATGTTGAGTTCTGCCTCTTCTTCAATCAGTTTAAATGTATGTTGAGTTCTGCCTCTTCTTCAATCGGTTTAAATGTATGTTGAGTTCTGCCTCTTCTTCAATCAGTTTAAATGTATGTTGAGTTCTGCCTCTTCTTCAATCGGTTTAAATGTATGTTGAGTTCTGCCTCTTCTTCAATCAGTTTAAATGTATGTTGAGTTCTGCCTCTTCTTCAATCAGTTTAAATGTATGTTGAGTTCTGCCTCGTCTTCAATCAGTTTAAATGTATGTTGAGTTCTGCCTCTTCTTCAATCAGTTTAAATGTATGTTGAGTTCTGCCTCTTCTTCAATCGGTTTAAATGTATGTTGAGTTCTGCCTCTTCTTCAAGTCAGTTTAAATGTATGTTGAGTTCTGCCTCTTCTTCAATCGGTTTAAATGTATGTTGAGTTCTGCCTCGTCTTCAATCGGTTTAAATGGATATGGATCCCATGTTATGACCATCGACATCACAGCCGTAACCAGCAAGGGAATTTCATGAGTATTCATTTACCCCAGTGAGTCTATGGTGTAAATCTATCCAGTATTCATTTACCCCAGTGAGTGAGTCTATGGTGTAAATATATCCAGTATTCATTTACCCCAGTGAGTGAGTCTATGGTGTAAATATATCCAGTATTCATTTACCCCAGTGAGTGAGTCTATGGTGTAAATATATCCAGTATTCATTTACCCCAGTGAGTCTATGGTGTAAATATATCCAGTATTCATTTACCCCAGTGAGTGAGTCTATGGTGTAAATATATCCAGTATTCATTTACCCCAGTGAGTGAGTCTATGGTGTAAATATATCCAGTATTCATTTACCCCAGTGAGTGAGTCTATGGTGTAAATATATCCAGTATTCATTTACCCCAGTGAGTGAGTCTATGGTGTAAATATATCCAGTATTAATTTACCCCAGTGAGTGAGTCTATGGTGTAAATATATCCAGTATTCATTTACCCCAGTGAGTCTATGGTGTAAATATATCCAGTATTAATTTACCCCAGTGAGTCTATGGTGTAAATATATCCAGTATTCATTTACCCCAGTGAGTGAGTCTATGGTGTAAATATATCCAGTATTCATTTACCCCAGTGAGTCTATGGTGTAAATATATCCAGTATTCATTTACCCCAGTGAGTGAGTCTATGGTGTAAATATATCCAGTATTCATTTACCCCAGTGAGTGAGTCTATGGTGTAAATATATCCAGTATTCATTTACCCCAGTGAGTGAGTCTATGGTGTAAATATATCCAGTATTCATTTACCCCAGTGAGTGAGTCTATGGTGTAAATATATCCAGTATTAATTTACCCCAGTGAGTGAGTCTATGGTGTAAATATATCCAGTATTCATTTACCCCAGTGAGTCTATGGTGTAAATATATCCAGTATTCATTTACCCCAGTGAGTCTATGGTGTAAATATATCCAGTATTCATTTACCCCAGTGAGTCTATGGTGTAAATCTATCCAGCCACATACAGACAGTACTGTAGCTCAGGCTCACAGTAGCACAAAGGATGGTGTATTACTGAGTGGTTTCTTCCCTAGAGAACTTGCTGTTGTCATACTCTTTTGGCCTGAAGAGCCACTGTTATATTGGGGTATAATAGTATGCGTGCCTTTTTGTTCCTTTCTGCCTTAACCCACCATAAGGCTAGCTCAACAACGCCCCAATGTGTTGGTGGCCATTAGACGACCGACTAGCGCCAAAAGCATGCTGGCCGTTGGTTCTGGCACAAAATATTTGCCTGGGGGAAAAAAACAGTGATCATCCCAAGTGCTATAGTGCCTTTGGAAAGTATTCAGACCACCTTTTCCCCCATTTTGTTACGTTACAGCCTTATTCTAAAAAGGATCAAATTGTTTTTCTCCCTCAACAATCTACACATATTGATCCATAATGACAAAGCAAAAACAGTTCGATTTTTATTTTATTTTTTTGCAAATTGATATAATTTTTTTACAATTAAATATCACATTTACATAACTATTCAGAAACTTTAATCAGTACTTTGTAAAGTTTGGCATACCTGTATTTGGGGAGTTTCTCCCATTCTTGCTGTTTGGAGTTTTAGGCTGGGTTTTCTGTACAGCACTTTGTGACATCGGCTGATGTAAGAAGGGCTTAATAAATACATTTGATTGAATGATTGATGGAGACCACTGAAGGTGTTGGGGACCTTCAACACTGCAGGCATGTTTTGGTACCCTTCCCCAGATCTAAGCCTAGACACAATCCTGTCTCGGAGCTCTACAGACAATTCCTTGGACCTCATGGCTTGGTTTTTGTTCTGACATGGACTGTCAACTGTGGGACCTTATATAGACAGGTGTGTGCCTTTCCAAATCATGTCCAATCAATTGACTTTACCACAGGTGGAGTCCAATCAAGTTGTAGAAACATCTCAAGGACGATCAATGGAAACAGGATGCTCAATTTCAAGTCACATAGCAAATACTTGCGTAAATAAGGTGTTTTTGTTTTGTATAAAAATACCTTTTTTGCTTTGTCATTATGGGGTATTGTGTCATTATGGGGTATTGAGTCATTATGGGGTATTGAGTCATTATGGGGTATTGTGTCATTATGGGGTATTGAGTCATTATGGGGTATTGTGTCATTATGGGGTATTGAGTCATTATGGGGTATTGAGTCATTATGGGGTAGTGTGTCATTATGGGGTATTGAGTCATTATGGGGTATTGAGTCATTATGGGGTATTGAGTCATTATGGGGTATTGAGTCATTATGGGGTATTGAGTCATTATGGGGTATTGAGTCATTATGGGGTAGTGTGTCATTATGGGGTATTGAGTCATTATGGGGTATTGAGTCATTATGGGGTATTGAGTCATTATGGGGTATTGAGTCATTATGGGGTATTGAGTCATTATGGGGTATTGAGTCATTATGGGGTATTGAGTCATTATGGGGTATTGAGTCATTATGGGGTAGTGTGTCATTATGGGGTATTGAGTCATTATGGGGTATTGAGTCATTATGGGGTATTGAGTCATTATGGGGTATTGAGTCATTATGGGGTATTGAGTCATTATGGGGTATTGAGTCATTATGGGGTATTGAGTCATTATGGGGTATTGAGTCATTATGGGGTATTGTGTCATTATGGGGTATTGTGTCATTATGGGGCATTGAGTCATTATGGGGTATTGTGTCATTATGGGGCATTGAGTCATTATGGGGTAGTGTCATTATGGGGTATTGAGTCATAATGGGGTATTGAGTCATTGTGTCATTATGGGGTATTGAGTCATTGTGTCAATATGGGGTATTGAGTCATTGTGTCATTATGGGGTATTGAGTCATTGTGTCATTATGGGGTATTGAGTCATTATGGGGTATTGAGTCATTATGGGGTATTGAGTCATTACGGGGTATTGAGTCATTATGGGACATTAAGTCATTATAGGGTAGTGTGTCATTATGGGGTATTGAGTCATTATGGGGTATTGAGTCATTATGGGGTATTGAGTCATTATGGGGTATTGTGTCCTTATGGGGTATTGTATCATTATGGGATATTGTGTCATTATGGGGTATTGAGTCATAATGGGGTATTGAGTCATTGTGTCATTATGGGGTATTGTGTCATTATGGGGTATTGAGTCATTATGGGGTATTGAGTCATTATGGGGTATTGAGTCATTATGGGGTATTGAGTCATTATGGGGTATTGAGTCATTATGGGGTATTGTGTCATTATGTGGTATTGTGTCATTATGGGGCATTGAGTCATTATGGGGTATTGTGTCATTATGGGGCATTGAGTCATTATGGGGTAGTGTCATTATGGGGTATTGAGTCATAATGGGGTATTGAGTCATAATGGGGTATTGAGTCATAATGGGGTATTGAGTCATAATGGGGTATTGAGTCATTGTGTCATTATGGGGTATTGAGTCATTATGGGGT
The DNA here is from genome assembly GCF_023373465.1 of Oncorhynchus keta. Classification (NCBI taxonomy): domain Eukaryota; kingdom Metazoa; phylum Chordata; class Actinopteri; order Salmoniformes; family Salmonidae; genus Oncorhynchus; species Oncorhynchus keta. The sequence goes on along the minus strand of NC_068448.1, from coordinate 2,186,639 downwards.
ATTGAGTCATTATGGGGTATTGAGTCATTATGGGGTATTGTGTCCTTATGGGGTATTGTATCATTATGGGGTATTGTGTCATTATGGGGTATTGAGTCATAATGGGGTATTGAGTCATTGTGTCATTATGGGGTATTGTGTCATTATGGGGTATTGAGTCATTATGGGGTATTGAGTCATTATGGGGTATTGAGTCATTATGGGGTATTGAGTCATTATGGGGTATTGAGTCATTATGGGGTATTGTGTCATTATGTGGTATTGTGTCATTATGGGGCATTGAGTCATTATGGGGTATTGTGTCATTATGGGGCATTGAGTCATTATGGGGTATTGAGTCATTATGGGGTATTGAGTCATTATGGGGTATTGTGTCATTATGGGGTATTGTGTCATTATGGGGCATTGAGTCATTATGGGGTATTGTGTCATTATGGGGCATTGAGTCATTATGGGGTAGTGTCATTATGGGGTATTGAGTCATAATGGGGTATTGAGTCATTGTGTCATTATGGGGTATTGAGTCATTGTGTCAATATGGGGTATTGAGTCATTGTGTCATTATGGGGTATTGAGTCATTGTGTCATTATGGGGTATTGAGTCATTATGGGGTATTGAGTCATTATGGGGTATTGAGTCATTACGGGGTATTGAGTCATTATGGGACATTGAGTCATTATAGGGTAGTGTGTCATTATGGGGTATTGAGTCATTATGGGGTATTGAGTCATTATGGGGTATTGAGTCATTATGGGGTATTGTGTCCTTATGGGGTATTGTATCATTATGGGGTATTGTGTCATTATGGGGTATTGAGTCATAATGGGGTATTGAGTCATTGTGTCATTATGGGGTATTGTGTCATTATGGGGTATTGAGTCATTATGGGGTATTGAGTCATTATGGGGTATTGAGTCATTATGGGGTATTGAGTCATTATGGGGTATTGAGTCATTATGGGGTATTGTGTCATTATGTGGTATTGTGTCATTATGGGGCATTGAGTCATTATGGGGTATTGTGTCATTATGGGGCATTGAGTCATTATGGGGTAGTGTCATTATGGGGTATTGAGTCATAATGGGGTATTGAGTCATAATGGGGTATTGAGTCATAATGGGGTATTGAGTCATAATTGGGTATTGAGTCATTGTGTCATTATGGGGTATTGAGTCATTGTGTCATTATGGGGTATTGAGTCATTGTGTCATTATGGGGTATTGAGTCATTATGGGGTATTGAGTCATTATGGGGTATTGAGTCATTCCGGGTATTGAGTCATTATGGGACATTGAGTCATTATAGGGTAGTGTGTCATTATGGGATATTGAGTCATAATGGGGTATTGAGTCATTGTGTCATTATGGGGTATTGTGTCATTATGGGGTATTGTGTCATTATGGGGTATTGAGTCATTATGGGGTATTGTGTCATTATGGGGTATTGTGTCATTATGGGGTATTGTGTCATTATGGGGTATTGAGTCATAATGGGGTATTGAGTCATTGTGTCATTATGGGGTATTGTGTCATTATGGGGTATTGTGTCATTATGGGGTATTGAGTCATTATGGGGTATTGAGTCATTATGGGGTATTGAGTCATTATGGGGTATTGAGTCATTATGGGGTATTGTGTCATTATGTGGTATTGTGTCATTATGGGGCATTGAGTCATTATGGGGTATTGTGTCATTATGGGGCATTGAGTCATTATGGGGTATTGAGTCATAATGGGGTATTGAGTCATAATGGGGTATTGAGTCATAATGGGGTATTGAGTCATAATGGGGTATTGAGTCATAATGGGGTATTGAGTCATTGTGTCATTATGGGGTATTGAGTCATTGTGTCATTATGGGGTATTGAGTCATTGTGTCATTATGGGGTATTGAGTCATTATGGGGTATTGAGTCATTATGGGGTATTGAGTCATTATGGGGTATTGTGTCCTTATGGGGTATTGTATCATTATGGGGTATTGTGTCATTATGGGGTATTGAGTCATAATGGGGTATTGAGTCATTGTGTCATTATGGGGTATTGTGTCATTATGGGGTATTGAGTCATTATGGGGTATTGTGTCATTATGGGGTAGTGTGTCATTATGGGGTATTGTGTGTAGATTAAGGACCTTTTTTTATTCAATCAATTTTAGAAGAAGGCTGTAATATAAAATGTGGAAAAACGGAAGGGCTCTGAATACTTTCCGAATGCACTGTATTCCCAGTGACATTCCCAGTGATATTCCCAGTGACATTCCCAGTGACATTCCCAGTGACATTCTCAGTGACATTCCCAGTGACATTCTCAGTGACATTCCCAGTGACATTCCCAGTGACATTCCCAGTGACATTCCCAGTGACATTCCCAGTGACATTCTCAGTGACATTCCCAGTAACATTCCCAGTGATATTCAATGATATTCCCAGTGGGGAGGAGACTAGAGGAAAGGAGAGGGAACAGGAGGAGAGGAGGGGGGAGGGGAGAGAACAGGAGGGTCGGGTTGGCCATGTGGAAACACAGCAGCTGTATCCACTTTCCCTTGTTAGTGTGGGCTTAATCAATACAGGCATGCTCTCTGTGTGTGTGTGTGGCGGGGGGATCAGGCTGTACTCTGGGTCTAGGGCAGACAACAAACTGCTGAGTTGTGACTTTGTTGTTGGAGGAGGTAGACACACAGCAGGGTGGAGGAGGTAGAGGGGTGGAGGAGGTAGACACACAGCAGGGTGGAGGAGGTAGGAGGGTGGAGGAGGTAGACACACAGCAGGGTGGAGGAGGTAGGAGGGTGGAGGAGGTAGACACACAGCAGGGTGGAGGAGGTAGGAGGGTGGAGGAGGTAGACACACAGCAGGGTGGAGGAGGTAGACACACAGCAGGGTGGAGGAGGTAGACACACAGCAGGGTGGAGGAGGTAGACACACAGCAGGGTGGAGGAGGTAGGAGGGTGGAGGAGGTAGACACACAGCAGGGTTGAGAAGGTAGACACACAGCAGGGTGGAGGAGGTAGACACACAGCAGGGTTGAGAAGGTAGACACACAGCAGGGTGGAGGAGGTAGACACACAGCAGGGTTGAGAAGGTAGACACACAGCAGGGTGGAGGAGGTAGACACACAGCAGGGTTGAGAAGGTAGACACACAGCAGGGTGGAGGAGGTAGACACACAGCAGGGTTGAGAAGGTAGACACACAGCAGGGTGGAGGAGGTAGACACACAGCAGGGTTGAGAAGGTAGACACACAGCAGGGTGGAGGAGGTAGACACACAGCAGGGTTGAGAAGGTAGACACACAGCAGGGTGGAGGAGGTAGACACACAGCAGGGTGGAGGAGGTAGACACACAGCAGGGTGGAGGAGGTAGACACACAGCAGGGTGGAGGAGGTAGACACACAGCAGGGTGGAGGAGGTAGACACACAGCAGGGTGGAGGAGGTAGACACACAGCAGGGTGGAGGAGGTAGACACACAGCAGGGTGGAGGAGGTAGACACACAGCAGGGTGGAGGAGGTAGACACACAGCAGGGTGGAGGAGGTAGACACACAGCAGGGTGGAGGAGGTAGACACACAGCAGGGTGGAGGAGGTAGACACACAGCAGGGTGGAGGAGGTAGACACACAGCAGGGTTGAGGAGGTAGACACACAGCAGGGTGGAGGTAGACACACAGCAGGGTGGAGGAGGTACATATTCTTTATCCCCTTACACTGTGTATAAGACAGTAGTTTTGGAATTGTTAGTTAGATTACTTGTTGGTTATCACTGCATTGTCGGAACTAGAAGCACGAGCATTTCGCTACACTCGCATTAACATCTGCTAACCATGTGTATGTGACAAATAAAATTTTATTTGATTTTGATTTGATTTGATTAGGAGGTAGACACACAGCAGGGTGGAGGAGGTAGACACACAGCAGGGTGGAGGAGGTATAGGGGTGGAGGAGGTAGACACAGCAGGGTGGAGGAGGTAGACACACAGCAGGGTGGAGGAGGTAGACACACAGCAGGGTGGAGGAGGTATAGGGGTGGAGGAGGTAGACACAGCAGGGTGGAGGAGGTAGACACACAGCAGGGTGGAGGAGGTAGACGGGTGGAGGAGGTAGACACAGCAGGGTGGAGGAGGTAGACACACAGCAGGGTGGAGGAGGTAGACACACAGCAGGGTGGAGGAGGTAGACACACAGCAGGGTGGAGGAGGTAGACGGGTGGAGGAGGTAGACACAGCAGGGTGGAGGAGGTAGACACACAGCAGGGTGGAGGAGGTAGACACACAGCAGGGTGGAGGAGGTAGACACACAGCAGGGTGGAGGAGGTAGACACACAGCAGGGTGGAGGAGGTAGACACAGCAGGGTGGAGGAGGTAGACACAGCAGGGTGGAGGATTATCCAGGGTGCATGCAGGCTCTGTCTATATCATCAGGGTCTATATCATCAGGGTCTGTATCACCAGGGTCTATATCATCAGGGTATATATCATCAGGGTCTATATCATCAGGGTCTATATCATCAGGGGCTATATCATCAGGGGCTATATCATCAGGGTCTGTATCATCAGGGTCTGTATCATCAGGGTCTGTATCATCAGGGGCTATATCATCAGGGGCTATATCATCAGGGTCTATATCATCAGGGTCTGTATCATCAGGGTCTGTATCATCAGGGTCTGTATCTTCAGGGTCTGTATCATCAGGGGCTTTATCATCAGAGTCTGTATCTTCAGGGTCTGTATCATCAGGGTCTGTATCATCAGGGTCTATATCATCAGGGTCTATATCATCAGGGTCTATATCAGTGATATCAGGGTCTATATCATCAGGGTCTGTATCATCAGTGATATCAGGGTCTGTATCATCAGGGTCTATATCATCAGTGATATCAGGGTCTGTATCATCAGGGTCTATATCATCAGGGTCTATATCATCAGTGATATCAGGGTCTGTATCATCAGGGTCTATATCATCAGGGTATGTATCATCAGGGTCTATATCATCAGTGATATCAGGGTCTATATCATCAGGGTCTGTATCATCAGTGATATCAGGGTCTATATCATCAGGGTCTGTATCATCAGTGATATCAGGGTCTGTATCATCAGGGTCTATATCATCAGGGTCTGTATCATCAGGGTCTATATCATCAGGGTCTATATCATCAGGGTCTATATCATCAGGGTCTATATCATCAGGGTCTATATCATCAGGGTCTATATCATCAGTGATATCAGGGTCTGTATCATCAGGGTCTATATCATCAGGGTCTGTATCATCAGGGGCTACATCATCAGTGATATCAGGGTCTATATCATCAGGGTCTATATCATCAGGGTCTATATCATCAGGGTCTATATCATCAGGGTCTATATCACCAGGGTCTATATCACCAGGGTCTATATCACCAGGGTCTATATCATCAGGGGCTATATCATCAGGGGCTATATCATCAGTGATATCAGGGTCTATATCATCAGGGTCTATATCATCAGGGTCTATATCACCAGGGTCTATATCACCAGGGTCTATATCATCAGGGTCTATATCACCAGGGTCTATATCACCAGGGTCTATATCATCAGGGTCTATATCATCAGGGTCTATATCACCAGGGTCTGTATCATCAGGGTCTGTATCTTCAGGGTCTGTATCATCAGGGTCTATATCATCAGAGTCTGTATCTTCAGGGTCTATATCATAAGGGTCTGTATCATCAGGGTCTGTATCATCAGGGTCTATATCATCAGGGTCTATATCATCAGGGTCTATATCATCAGTGATATCAGGGTCTATATCATCAGTGATATCAGGGTCTGTATCATCAGGGTCTATATCATCAGGGTCTGTATCATCAGTGATATCAGGGTCTGTATCATCAGGGTCTATATCATCAGGGTCTATATCATCAGGGTCTATATCATCAGGGTCTATATCATCAGGGTCTATATCATCAGGGTCTATATCATCAGTGATATCAGGTCTGTATCATCAGGGTCTATATCATCAGGGTCTGTATCATCAGGGTCTATATCATCAGGGTCTGTATCATCAGGGTCTATCATCAGGGTCTGTATCATCAGGGTCTATATCATCAGTGATATCAGGGTCTATCATCAGGGTCTGTATCATCAGTGATATCAGGGTCTATATCATCAGTGATATCAGGGTCTGTATCATCAGGTCTGTATCATCAGGGTCTATATCATCAGGGTCTATATCATCAGTGATATCAGGGTCTGTATCATCAGGGTCTATATCATCAGGGTCTGTATCATCAGGGTCTATATCATCAGTGTCTATATCATCAGTGATATCAGGGTCTGTATCATCAGGGTCTGTATCATCAGGGTCTGTATCATCAGGGTCTATATCATCAGGGTCTATATCATCAGGGTCTATATCATCAGGGTCTATATCACCAGGGTCTATATCATCAGGGTCTATATCACCAGGGTCTATATTATCAGGGTCTATATCATCAGGGGCTATATCATCAGTGATATCAGGGTCTATATCATCAGGGTCTATATCACCAGGGTCTGTATCACCAGGGTCTATATCACCAGGGTCTATATCACCAGGGTCTATATCACCAGGGTCTATATCACCAGGGTCTATATCATCAGGGTCTATATCACCAGGGTCTATATCACCAGGGTCTATATCACCAGGGTCTATATCATCAGTGATATCAGGGTCTATATCATCAGTGATATCAGGGTCTGATTGAGAAGGTATTATGTTGAGAAGGTGTAGACAGGTATTATATTGAGAAGGTATTATATTGAGAAGGTATTATATTGAGAAGGTATTATGTTGAGAAGGTGTAGACAGGTATTATATTGAGAAGGTATTATGTTGAGAAGGTGTAGACAGGTATTATATTGAGAAGGTGTAGACAGGTATTATATTGAGAAGGTGTAGACAGGTATTATATTGAGAAGGTATTATGTTGAGAAGGTGTAGACAGGTATTATATTGAGAAGGTGTAGACAGGTATTATATTGAGAAGGTGTAGACAGGTATTATATTGAGAAGATGTAGACAGGTATTATATTGAGAAGGTGTAGACAGGTATTATATTGAGGTGTAGACAGGTATTATATTGAGAAGGTATTATATTGAGAAGGTATTATATTGAGAAGGTGTAGACAGGTATTATATTGAGGTGTAGACAGGTATTATATTGAGAAGGTATTATATTGAGAAGGTGTTGACAGGTATTATATTGAGAAGGTGGAGACAGGTATTGTATTGAGAAGGTGTAGACAGGTATTATATTGAGAAGGTATTATATTGAGAAGGTGGAGACAGGTATTATATTGAGAAGGTGTAGACAGGTGTAGACAGGTATTATATTGAGAAGGTGTAGACAGGTATTATATTGAGAAGGTATTATATTGAGAAGGTATTATATTGAGAAGGTGTAGACAGGTATTATATTGAGGAGATGTAGACAGGTATTATATTGAGAAGGTATTATATTGAGAAGGTGTAGACAGGTATTATATTGAGAAGGTATTATATTGAGAAGGTATTATATTGAGAAGGTGTAGACAGGTATTATATTGAGAAGGTGTAGACAGGTATTATATTGAGAAGGTGTAGACAGGTATTATATTGAGAAGATGTAGACAGGTATTATATTGAGAAGGTATTATGTTGAGAAGGTGTAGACAGGTATTATATTGAGAAGGTGTAGACAGGTATTATATTGAGAAGGTATTATGTTGAGAAGGTGTAGACAGGTATTATATTGAGAAGGTATTATATTGAGAAGGTGTAGACAGGTATTATATTGAGAAGGTATTATATTGAGAAGGTGTAGACAGGTATTATATTGGGAAGGTGTAGACAGGTATTATATTGAGAAGGTATTATATTGAGAAGGTGTAGACAGGTATTATATTGAGAAGGTATTATATTGAGAAGGTGTAGACAGGTATTATATTGAGAAGGTATTATATTGAGAAGGTGTAGACAGGTATTATATTGAGAAGGTATTATATTGAGAAGGTGTAGACAGGTATTATATTGAGAAGGTGTAGACAGGTATTATATTGAGAAGGTATTATATTGAGAAGGTATTATATTGAGAAGGTGTAGACAGGTATTATATTGAGAAGGTATTATATTGAGAAGGTGTTGACAGGTATTATATTGAGAAGGTGTAGACAGGTATTATATTGAGAAGGTGTGGACAGGTATTATATTGAGAAGGTGTAGACAGGTTTTATATTGAGAAGGTGTGGACAGGTATTATATTGAGAAGGTGTAGACAGGTATTATATTGAGAAGGTGTAGACAGGTATTATATTGAGAAGGTGTGGACAGGTATTATATTGAGAAGGTGTAGACAGGTTTTATATTGAGAAGGTGTGGACAGGTATTATATTGAGAAGGTGTAGACAGGTATTATATTGAGAAGGTGTAGACAGATATTATATTGAGGTGTAGACAGGTATTATATTGAGAAGGTGTGGACAGGTATTATATTGAGAAGGTGTGGACAGGTATTATATTGAGAAGATGTAGACAGGTATTATATTGAGAAGGTATTATATTGAGAAGGTGTAGACAGGTATTATATTGAGAAGGTGTAGACAGGTATTATATTGAGAAGGTATTATGTTGAGAAGGTGTAGACAGGTATTATATTGAGAAGGTATTATATTGAGAAGGTGTAGACAGGTATTATATTGAGAAGGTATTATATTGAGAAGGTGTAGACAGGTATTATATTGAGAAGGTATTATATTGAGAAGGTGTAGACAGGTATTATATTGAGAAGGTATTATATTGAGAAGGTGTAGACAGGTATTATATTGAGAAGGTGTAGACAGGTGTAGACAGGTATTATATTGAGAAGGTATTATATTGAGAAGGTGTAGACAGGTATTATATTGAGAAGGTGTAGACAGGTATTATATTGAGAAGGTGTAGACAGGTGTAGACAGGTATTATATTGAGAAGGTGTAGACAGGTATTATATTGAGAAGGTGTAGACAGGTATTATATTGAGAAGGTGTAGACAGGTATTATATTGAGAAGGTGTAGACAGGTATTATATTGAGAAGGTATTATATTGAGAAGGTGTAGACAGGTATTATATTGAGAAGGTGTAGACAGGTATTATATTGAGAAGATGTAGACAGGTATTATATTGAGAAGGTGTAGACAGGTATTATATTGAGAAGGTGTAGACAGGTATTATATTGAGAAGGTATTATATTGAGAAGGTGTAGACAGGTATTATATTGAGAAGGTGTAGACAGGTATTATATTGAGAAGGTATTATATTGAGAAGGTGTAGACAGGTATTATATTGAGAAGGTGTAGACAGGTATTATATTGAGAAGGTGTAGACAGGTATTATATTGAGAAGGTGTAGACAGGTATTATATTGAGAAGGTATTATATTGAGAAGGTGTAGCCAGGTATTATATTGAGGTGTAGCCAGGTATTATATTGAGGTGTAGACAGGTATTATATTGAGAAAGTGTAGACAGGTATTATATTGAGGTGTAGACAGGTATTATATTGAGAAGGTATTATATTGAGAAGGTGTAGACAGGTATTATATTGAGAAGGTGTAGACAGGTATTATATTGAGGTGTAGACAGGTATTATATTGAGGTGTAGACAGGTATTATATTGAGAAGGTGTAGACAGGTATTATATTGAGAAGGTGTAGACAGGTGTAGACAGGTATTATATTGAGAAGGTGTAGACAGGTATTATATTGAGAAGGTGTAGACAGGTGTAGACAGGTATTATATTGAGAAGGTGTAGACAGGTATTATATTGAGAAGGTGTAGACAGGTATTATATTGAGAAGGTGTAGACAGGTATTATATTGAGAAGGTATTATATTGAGAAGGTGTAGACAGGTATTATATTGAGAAGGTGTAGACAGGTATTATATTGAGAAGGTGTAGACAGGTATTATATTGAGAAGGTGTAGACAGGTATTATATTGAGAAGGTATTATATTGAGAAGGTGTAGACAGGTATTATATTGAGAAGGTGTAGACAGGTATTATATTGAGAAGGTATTATATTGAGAAGGTGTAGACAGGTATTATATTGAGAAGGTGTAGACAGGTATTATATTGAGAAGGTATTATATTGAGAAGGTGTAGACAGGTATTATATTGAGAAGGTGTAGACAGGTATTATATTGAGAAGGTGTAGACAGGTATTATATTGAGAAGGTGTAGACAGGTATTATATTGAGAAGGTATTATATTGAGAAGGTGTAGACAGGTATTATATTGAGAAGGTGTAGACAGGTATTATATTGAGAAAGTGTAGACAGGTATTATATTGGGAAGGTGTGGACAGGTATTATATTGGGAAGGTGTAGACAGGTATTATATTGGGAAGGTGTAGACAGGTATTGTATTGAGAAGGTATTATATTGAGAAGGTGTAGACAGGTATTATATTGAGAAGGTGTAGACAGGTATTATATTGAGAAGGTGTAGACAGGTATTATATTGAGAAGGTATTATATTGAGAAGGTGTGGACAGGTATTATATTGAGAAGGTGTAGACAGGTATTATATTGAGAAGGTGTAGACAGGTATTATATTGAGAAGGTATTATATTGAGAAGGTATTATATTGAGAAGGTGTAGACAGGTATTATATTGAGAAGGTATTATGTTGAGAAGGTGTAGACAGGTATTATATTGAGAAGGTATTATGTTGAGAAGGTGTAGACAGGTATTATATTGAGAAGGTGTAGACAGGTATTATATTGAGAAGGTATTATATTGAGAAGGTGTAGACAGGTATTATATTGAGAAGGTGTAGACAGGTATTATATTGAGAAGGTATTATATTGAGAAGGTGTAGACAGGTATTATATTGAGAAGGTGTAGACAGGTATTATATTGAGAAGGTGTAGACAGGTATTATATTGAGAAGGTGTAGACAGGTATTATATTGAGAAGGTGTAGACAGGTATTATATTGAGAAGGTATTATATTGAGAAGGTGTAGACAGGTATTATATTGAGAAGGTGTAGACAGGTATTATATTGAGAAGGTATTATGTTGAGAAGGTGTAGACAGGTATTATATTGAGAAGGTGTAGACAGGTATTATATTGAGAAGGTGTAGACAGGTATTATATTGAGAAGGTGTAGACAGGTATTATATTGAGAAGGTGTAGACAGGTATTATATTGAGAAGGTGTAGACAGGTATTATATTGAGAAGGTATTATATTGAGAAGGTATTATATTGAGAAGGTGTAGACAGGTGTAGACAGGTATTATATTGAGAAGGTGTAGACAGGTATTATATTGAGAAGGTGTAGACAGGTATTATATTGAGAAGGTATTATATTGAGAAGGTATTATATTGAGAAGGTGTAGACAGGTATTATATTGAGAAGGTGTAGACAGGTATTATATTGAGAAGATGTAGACAGGTATTATATTGAGAAGGTGTAGACAGGTATTATATTGAGAAGGTATTATATTGAGAAGGTATTATATTGAGAAGGTGTAGACAGGTATTATATTGAGAAGGTGTAGACAGGTATTATATTGAGAAGGTATTATGTTGAGAAGGTGTAGACAGGTATTATATTGAGAAGGTATTATATTGAGAAGGTGTAGACAGGTATTATATTGGGAAGGTATTATATTGAGAAGGTATTATATTGAGAAGGTGTAGACAGGTATTATATTGAGAAGGTGTAGACAGGTATTATATTGAGAAGGTATTATATTGAGAAGGTGTAGACAGGTATTATATTGAGAAGGTGTAGACAGGTATTATATTGAGAAGGTGTAGACAGGTATTATATTGAGAAGGTATTATATTGAGAAGGTGTAGACAGGTATTATATTGAGGTGTAGACAGGTATTATATTGAGAAGGTGTAGACAGGTATTATATTGAGAAGGTATTATATTGAGAAGGTATTATATTGAGAAGGTGTAGACAGGTATTATATTGAGAAGGTGTAGACAGGTATTATATTGAGAAGGTGTAGACAGGTATTATATTGAGAAGGTGTGGACAGGTATTATATTGAGAAGGTGTAGACAGGTATTATATTGAGAAGGTGTAGACAGGTATTATATTGAGAAGGTATTATATTGAGAAGGTATTATATTGAGAAGGTGTAGACAGGTATTATATTGAGAAGGTGTAGACAGGTATTATATTGAGAAGGTATTATATTGAGAAGGTGTAGACAGGTATTATATTGAGAAGGTATTATATTGAGAAGGTATTATATTGAGAAGGTGTAGACAGGTATTATATTGAGAAGGTGTAGACAGGTATTATATTGAGAAGGTATTATATTGAGAAGGTGTAGACAGGTATTATATTGAGAAGGTATTATATTGAGAAGGTATTATATTGAGAAGGTGTAGACAGGTATTATATTGAGAAGGTATTATATTGAGAAGGTGTAGACAGGTATTATATTGGGAAGGTGTAGACAGGTATTATATTGAGAAGGTGTAGACAGGTATTATATTGAGAAGGTATTATATTGAGAAGGTGTAGACAGGTATTATATTGAGAAGGTATTATATTGAGAAGGTGTAGACAGGTATTATATTGAGAAGGTATTATATTGAGAAGGTGTAGACAGGTATTATATTGAGAAGGTGTAGACAGGTATTATATTGAGAAGGTGTAGACAGGTATTATATTGAGAAGGTGTAGACAGGTATTATATTGAGAAGGTATTATATTGAGAAGGTATTATATTGAGAAGGTGTAGACAGGTATTATATTGAGAAGGTGTAGACAGGTATTATATTGAGAAGGTATTATATTGAGAAGGTGTAGACAGGTATTATATTGAGAAGGTATTATATTGAGAAGGCGTAGACAGATATTATATTGAGAAGGTGTGGACAGGTATTATATTGAGAAGGTGTGGACAGGTATTATATTGAGAAGGTATTATATTGAGAAGATGTAGACAGGTATTATATTGGGAAGGTATTATATTGAGGAGGTGTAGACAGGTATTATATTGAGAAGGTATTATATTGAGAAGGTGTAGACAGGTATTATATTGAGAAGGTGTAGACAGGTATTATATTGAGAAGGTATTATATTGAGAAGGTGTAGACAGGTATTATATTGAGAAGGTGTAGACAGGTATTATATTGAGAAGGTGTAGACAGGTATTATATTGGGAAGGTGTAGACAGGTATTATATTGGGAAGCTGTAGACAGGTGTAGACAGGTGTAGACAGGTATTATATTGGGAAGGTGTAGACAGGTATTATATTGAGAAGGTATTATATTGAGAAGGTGTAGACAGGTATTATATTGAGAAGATGTAGACAGGTATTATATTGAGAAGGTATTATATTGAGAAGGTGTAGACAGGTATTATATTGAGAAGGTGTAGACAGGTATTATATTGGGAAGATGTAGACAGGTATTATATTGAGAAGGTGTAGACAGGTATTATATTGAGAAGGTGTAGACAGGTATTATATTGAGAAGGTGTAGACAGGTATTATATTGAGAAGGTGTAGACAGGTATTATATTGAGAAGGTGTAGACAGGTATTATATTGAGAAGGTGTAGACAGGTATTATATTGAGAAGGTGTAGACAGGTGTAGACAGGTATTATATTGAGAAGGTGTAGACAGGTATTATATTGAGAAGGTATTATATTGAGAAGGTATTATATTGAGAAGGTGTAGACAGGTATTATATTGAGAAGGTGTAGACAGGTATTATATTGAGAAGGTGTAGACAGGTATTATATTGAGAAGGTGTAGACAGGTGTAGACAGGTATTATATTGAGAAGGTGTAGACAGGTATTATATTGAGAAGATGTAGACAGGTATTGTATTGAGAAGGTATTATATTGAGAAGGTGTAGACAGGTATTATATTGAGAAGGTGTAGACAGGTATTATATTGAGAAGGTGTAGACAGGTATTATATTGAGAAGGTGTAGACAGGTATTATATTGAGAAGGTGTAGACAGGTATTATATTGAGAAGGTATTATATTGAGAAGGTGTAGACAGGTATTATATTGAGAAGGTGTAGACAGGTATTATATTGAGAAGATGTAGACAGGTATTATATTGAGAAGGTATTATATTGAGAAGGTGTAGACAGGTATTATATTGAGAAGGTGTAGACAGGTATTATATTGAGAAGGTGTAGACAGGTATTATATTGAGAAGGTGTAGACAGGTATTATATTGAGAAGATGTAGACAGGTATTATATTGAGAAGGTGTAGACAGGTATTATATTGAGAAGGTATTATATTGAGAAGGTATTATATTGAGAAGGTGTAGACAGGTGTAGACAGGTATTATATTGAGAAGGTATTATATTGAGAAGGTGTAGACAGGTATTATATTGAGAAGGTATTATATTGAGAAGGTGTAGACAGGTATTATATTGAGAAGGTGTAGACAGGTATTATATTGAGAAGGTGTAGACAGGTATTATATTGAGAAGGTATTATATTGAGAAGGTGTAGACAGGTATTATATTGAGAAGGTGTAGACAGGTATTATATTGAGAAGGTGTAGACAGGTATTATATTGAGAAGGTGTAGACAGGTATTATATTGAGAAGGTATTATATTGAGAAGGTGTAGACAGGTATTATATTGAGAAGGTATTATATTGAGAAGGTGTAGACAGGTATTATATTGAGAAGGTGTAGACAGGTATTATATTGAGAAGGTATTATATTGAGAAGGTGTAGACAGGTATTATATTGAGAAGGTGTAGACAGGTATTATATTGAGGTGTAGACAGGTATTATATTGAGAAGGTATTATATTGAGAAGGTATTATATTGAGAAGGTGTAGACAGGTATTATATTGAGAAGGTATTATGTTGAGAAGGTGTAGACAGGTATTATATTGAGAAGGTGTAGACAGGTATTATATTGAGAAGGTATTATATTGAGAAGGTATTATGTTGAGAAGGTGTAGACAGGTATTATATTGAGAAGGTGTAGACAGATATTATATTGAGGTGTAGACAGGTATTATATTGAGAAAGTGTAGACAGGTATTATATTGAGAAGGTATTATATTGAGAAGGTATTATATTGAGAAGGTGTAGACAGGTATTATATTGAGAAGGTGTAGACAGGTATTATATTGAGAAGGTGTAGACAGGTATTATATTGAGAAGGTATTATATTGAGAAGGTGTAGACAGGTATTATATTGAGAAGGTGTAGACAGGTGTAGACAGGTATTATATTGAGAAGGTGTAGACAGGTATTATATTGAGAAGGTGTAGACAGGTATTATATTGAGAAGGTATTATATTGAGAAGGTGTAGACAGGTATTATATTGAGAAGGTGTAGACAGGTATTATATTGAGAAGGTGTAGACAGGTATTATATTGAGAAGGTATTATATTGAGAAGGTGTAGACAGGTATTATATTGAGAAGGTATTATATTGAGAAGGTGTAGACAGGTATTATATTGAGAAGGTGTAGACAGGTATTATATTGAGAAGGTGTAGACAGGTATTATATTGAGAAGGTGTAGACAGGTATTATATTGAGAAGGTATTATATTGAGAAGGTGTAGACAGGTATTATATTGAGAAGGTGTAGACAGGTATTATATTGAGAAGGTGTAGACAGGTATTATATTGAGAAGGTATTATATTGAGAAGGTGTAGACAGGTATTATATTGAGAAGGTGTAGACAGGTATTATATTGAGAAGGTGTAGACAGGTATTATATTGAGAAGGTGTAGACAGGTATTATATTGAGAAGGTATTATATTGAGAAGGTGTAGACAGGTATTATATTGAGAAGGTGTAGACAGGTATTATATTGAGAAGGTGTAGACAGGTATTATATTGAGAAGGTGTAGACAGGTATTATATTGAGAAGGTGTAGACAGGTATTATATTGAGAAGGTATTATATTGAGAAGGTGTAGACAGGTATTATATTGAGAAGGTATTATATTGAGAAGGTATTATATTGAGAAGGTATTATATTGAGAAGGTGTAGACAGGTATTATATTGAGAAGGTATTATATTGAGAAGGTGTAGACAGGTGTAGACAGGTATTATATTGAGAAGGTGTAGACAGGTATTATATTGAGAAGGTGTAGACAGGTATTATATTGAGAAGGTATTATATTGAGAAGGTGTAGACAGGTATTATATTGAGAAGGTGTAGACAGGTATTATATTGAGAAGGTGTAGACAGGTATTATATTGAGAAGGTGTAGACAGGTATTATATTGAGAAGGTGTAGACAGGTATTATATTGAGAAGGTGTAGACAGGTATTATATTGAGAAGGTGTAGACAGGTATTATATTGAGAAGGTGTAGACAGGTATTATATTGAGAAGGTGTAGACAGGTATTATATTGAGAAGGTATTATATTGAGAAGGTGTAGACAGGTATTATATTGAGAAGGTGTAGACAGGTATTATATTGAGAAGGTATTATATTGAGAAGGTATTATATTGAGGTGTAGACAGATATTATATTGAGGTGTAGACAGGTATTATATTGAGAAGGTATTATATTGAGAAGGTGTAGACAGGTATTATATTGAGAAGGTGTGGACAGGTATTATATTGAGAAGGTGTAGACAGATATTATATTGAGGTGTAGACAGGTATTATATTGAGAAGGTATTATATTGAGAAGGTATTATATTGAGAAGGTATTATATTGAGAAGGTATTATATTGAGAAGGTGTAGACAGGTATTATATTGAGAAGGTGTAGACAGGTGTAGACAGGTATTTATGTATTTTGGAATGTGTTGTGGAAACATAGGACAGCAGCAGACACACACACACACACACACACACACACACACACACACACACACACACACACACACACACACACACACACACACACACACACACCCCATCAGCAGGCACCATGTGAAACAAATGGTAAACAAATGGTAAAACAAATAGCCTCCCTCTACCTTCCTCCTCCTCTACCTTCCTCCTCCTCTACCTTCCTCCTCCTCTACCTTCCTCCTCCTCCTCTACCTTCCTCCTCCTCTACCTTCCTCCTCCTCTACCTTCCTCCTCCCTCTACCTTCCTCCTCCTCCTCTACCTTCCTCCTCCTCTACCTTCCTCCGCCTCTACCTTCCTCCTCCTCTACCTGCCTCCTCCTCCTCTACCTTCCTCCTCCTCTACCTTCCTCCTCCTCTACCTTCCTCCTCCTCTACCTTCCTCCTCCTCCTCTACCTTCCTCCTCCTCTACCTTCCTCCGCCTCTACCTTCCTCCTCCTCTACCTGCCTCCTCCTCTACCTTCCTCCTCCTCTACCTTCCTCCGCCTCTACCTTCCTCCTCCTCTACCTTCCTCCTCCTCTACCTTCCTCCTCCTCTACCTTCCTCCTCCTCTACCTTCCTCCGCCTCTACCTTCCTCCTCCTCTACCTTCCTCCTCCTCTACCTTCCTCCGCCTCTACCTTCCTCCTCCTCTACCTTCCTCCTCCTCTACCTTCCTCCGCCTCTACCTGCCTCCTCCTCTACCTTCCTCCTCCTCTACCTTCCTCCGCCTCTACCTTCCTCCTCCTCTACCTTCCTCCTCCTCTACCTTCCTCCTCCTCTACCTTCCTCCTCCTCTACCTTCCTCCTCCTCTACCTTCCTCCTCCTCTACCTTCCTCCGCCTCTACCTTCCTCCTCCTCCTCTACCTTCCTCCTCCTCTACCTTCCTCCTCCTCTACCTTCCTCCGCCTCTACCTTCCTCCTCCTCTACCTTCCTCCGCCTCTACCTTCCTCCTCCTCTACCTTCCTCCTCCTCTACCTTCCTCCTCCTCCTCTACCTTCCTCCTCCTCTACCTTCCTCCTCTTCTTCTTTCTTCCCCTCCCATCATCCCCTGCCCTCTATCCTCTCCCCTCCTCTCATCCCCTGCCCTCTATCCCCTACCCTCTCCCCTCCTCTCATCCCCTACCCTCCTCGCCCCTCCTCTCCTCTAACATTCCTGTGTCCTCACTCGGTCGTGTCAGAGCTTGTATCTCTTCTGCTCTGCTCTCCAAGTCCATACCAACACAGCCTGTCCTGTCCTGCCCATTTCTGTTCATTGCTCCTCTCTGGTCTGTTGTTGACTGTTTGTTACAGAATAGAGTCCAGCGTTGGGGTCAGTTTAGTCAGTAGTCCAGAGTTGGGGTCAGTAGTCCAGCATTGGGGTCAGTTCACTCAGTAGTCCAGTGTTGGGGTCAGTTTAGTCAGTAGTCCAGTGTTGGGGTCAGTTCAGTCAGTAGTCCAGTGTTGGGGTCAGTTTAGTCAGTAGTCCAGTGTTGGGGTCAGTTTAGTCAGTAGTCCAGAGTTGGGGTCAGTTTAGTCAGTAGTCCAGTGTTGGGGTCAGTTTAGTCAGTAGTCCAGTGTTGGGGTCAGTTTAGTCAGTAGTCCAGAGTTGGGGTCAGTAGTCCAGTGTTGGGGTCAGTTCACTCAGTAGTCCAGAGTTGGGGTCAGTAGTCCAGTGTTGGGGTCAGTTCACTCAGTAGTCCAGAGTTGGGGTCAGTAGTCCAGTGTTGGGGTCAGTTTAGTCAGTAGTCCAGAGTTGGGGTCAGTAGTCCAGTGTTGGGGTCAGTTCACTCAGTAGTCCAGAGTTGGGGTCAGTAGTCCAGTGTTGGGGTCAGTTTAGTCAGTAGTCCAGTGTTGGGGTCAGTAGTCCAGAGTTGGGGTCAGTTTAGTCAGTAGTCCAGAGTTGGGGTCAGTTTAGTCAGTAGTCCAGTGTTGGGGTCAGTAGTCCAGAGTTGGGGTCAGTTTAGTCAGTAGTCCAGTGTTGGGGTCAGTTTAGTCAGTAGTCCAGCATTGGGGTCAGTTTAGTCAGTAGTCCAGTGTTGGGGTCAGTTTAGTCAGTAGTCCAGCATTGGGGTCAGTTTAGTCAGTAGTCCAGAGTTGGGGTCAGTAGTCCAGCGTTGGGGTCAGTTTAGTCAGTAGTCCAGCATTGGGGTCAGTTTAGTCAGTAGTCCAGCGTTGGGGTCAGTTTAGTCAGTAGTCCAGCATTGGGGTCAGTTTAGTCAGTAGTCCAGTGTTGGGGTCAGTTTAGTCAGTAGTCCAGCATTGGGGTCAGTTTAGTCAGTAGTCCAGTGTTGGGGTCAGTTTAGTCAGTAGTCCAGCGTTGGGGTCAGTTTAGTCAGTAGTCCAGCATTGGGGTCAGTTTAGTCAGTAGTCCAGTGTTGGGGTCAGTTTAGTCAGTAGTCCAGTGTTGGGGTCAGTTTAGTCAGTAGTCCAGAGTTGGGGTCAGTTTAGTCAGTAGTCCAGTGTTGGGGTCAGTTTAGTCAGTAGTCCAGTGTTGGGGTCAGTTTAGTCAGTAGTCCAGCATTGGGGTCAGTTTAGTCAGTAGTCCAGAGTTGGGGTCAGTTTAGTCAGTAGTCCATATATTTTGTTTTTCATTGAGGAGTTTTTAAATTCATGATAAAAAGTGAAAACCTTATCAGGAGCTTTAATGTCCCAAAAATCAATTCAACCTAACATCATTATTATTTTAATGTAACCATTATTTAACGAGTCAATTAAGAACTAATTCTTACGACGGTGAGCCGCCCTATGGGACGGCCGGATGTGATTCAGCCTGGATTCGAACCAGGGACTGTAGTGACGCCTCTTGCACTGAGATGCAGTGCCTTAGACCGCTGTGCCACTCGGGAGCCCAAATCAACCAAACAAAACCACAATTCAACCAAACAAAACCACAATTCAACCAAACAAAACCACAATTCAACCAAACAAAACCACAATTCAACCAAACAAAACCACAATTCAACCAAACAAAACCACAATTCAACCAAACAAAACCACAATTCAACCTAACAAAACCACAATGAAATGAGCCGTCATGGTGACAGCAGTTTATCAGTGGCCTGTAATACTACACCTTTACAACATCCCAAATTGCACCCTAGTCCCCATATAGTCCCCTACAGTTGACCAGGGTCCATGGTATGAAGTGGTGCACTATATAGGGTGCCATTTGAGTCCCCACCCATGTGAGGACCTTCTGTTTGTTCATGTAATGTCCTGTTTGTGCCAGCTGCCTTGTCCGTCATCCCTGGCCAATCACTTTCCTTCTCCCCTCAGTGACCTCTGGTATACTAACACATCGAACACATCCTGGGTCATAGATCATTGTCTGTCTGTGTGTGTCTCTCGGTCACGGTCAGGCTTGCTTTCTCTCTCTCTCTCGGTCGCCTTCTGTGACCTCTGTATAATAGATCACTCTCTTCCTATTTTTCCTTTCTTTATCTCTCCCTCTCCCTCCCCCTGCCTTCTCTCTCTCTCCCTCTCTCTCCCCCTGCCTTCTCTCTCTCTCTCCCTCTCTCTCCCCCTGCCTTCTCTCTCTCTCTCCCTCTCTCTCCCCCTGCCTTCTCTCCCCCTGCCTTCTCTCTCTCTCTCCCTCTCTCTCCCCCTGCCTTCTCTCCCCCTGCCTTCTCTCTCTCTCTCTCTCTCTCGCTCTCCCTCCCCTGCCTTCTCTCTCTCCCCCTGCCTTCTCTCTCTCTCCCTCTCTCTCCCCCTGCCTTCTCTCCCCTGCCTTCTCTCTCTCTCCCTCTCTCTCCCCTGCCTTCTCTCTCTCTCTCTCTCACTCTCTCTCCCCTGCCTTCTCTCTCTCACTCTCTCTCCCCTGCCTTCTCTCTCTCTCCCTCTCTCTCCCCTGCCTTCTCTCTCTCCCTCTCTCCCCCTGCCTTCTCTCCCTATCTCTCCCCTGCCTTCTCTCCCCCTGGCTTCTCTCCATCTCTCTCCCCCTGCCTTCTCTCCCTCTCTCTCCCCCTGCCTTCTCTCTCTCCCTCTCTCTCCCCCTGCCTTCTCTCCCCCTGACTTCTCTCTCTCCCTCTCTCTCCCCCTGCCTTCTCTCTCTCCCCCTCTCTCCCCCTGCCTTCTCTCTCTCTCGCTCTCTCTCCCCCTGCCTTCTCTTTCTCTCCCTCTCTCTCCCCCTGCCTTCTCTCTCTCACTCTCTCTCCCCCTGCCTTCTCTCTCTCTCACTCTCTCTCCCCCTGCCTTCTCTCTCTCTCCCTCTCTCTCCCCCTGCCTTCTCTCACTCTCTCTCCCCCTGCCTTCTCTCTCTCTCTCTCCCCCTGCCTTCTCTCACTCTCTCTCCCCCTGCCTTCTCTCTCTCTCACTCTCTCTCCCCCTGCCTTCTCTCTCTCACTCTCTCTCCCCCTGCCTTCTCTCTCTCTCTCTCTCTCCCCCTGCCTTCTCTCTCTCTCACTCTCTCCCCCTGCCTTCTCTCTCTCTCACTCTCTCTCCCTCTCTCTCTCTCTCTCTCCTTCTCTCTCTCCCTGCCTTCTCTCTCTCCCTGCCTTCTCTCTCTCCCTGCCCTCTCTCTCTCTCCCCCTGCCTTCTCACTCTCTCTCCCCCTGCCTTCTCTCTCTCTGTCTCTCCTCTCTCTCCCTGCCTTCTCTCTCTCCCTGCCTTCTCTCTCTCCCCCTGCCTTCTCTCTCTCCCTCTCTCTCCCCCTACCTTCTCTCTCTCCCTCTCTCTCCCCTTGCCTTCTCTCTCTCTTTCTGTTGTAATTATATGAATGGTTAGACCTAGCTCCAGTTAGGAGTTGTCTTCTCCCAGATTCTGTTCAACGGGAACAAGCAGGACAGATAATCATTGTTTACTCGGAGTCTAGTTGACCGAGATATATATATATATATCTAACGGTCCTGCTAGATAGTCACCACATTGCTTCCTGGGAGTCTGGGAGGTTCTACAGGATGCGGTGATTTGGAAAGTGTTGTTTATGGGAAAGTACAAACAGATTGTTTGATTCTTTTGTCTTATTGTCCCTCGTCAGTAGTTTTACTGGAGAATCACACACACTTTAGTTATTCTCATCTGTGTTACCACATGTACCTGTTAGTCGGTGAGCAGACGCGTTTATCGAGAGCGTATAGTAGCGAGGGAATATATTTTGTGGTCCTTCTGTAGCACAGTTGGTAGAGCATGGCGCTTGTAACGCCAGGGTAGTGGGTTCGATTCCCGAGACCACCCATACGTAGAATGTATGCATGCACACATGACTGTAAGTCGCTTTGGATAAAAGCGTCTGCTAAATGGCATATATATATTTTTATCATACTGGTCTTCCCCGTGGGAATCCAACCCACAATCCTGCCGTTGCAAGGGCCACGCTGAGCCACACGGTCATAAATGGCAACCTATTCCCATAAGGCTCTGGTCTAAAGTAGTGCACTATGCAGGGAATAGATTCCTGTTTATTATTTCAGGTTGTTGTGGTCTGTCTGTCTGTCTGTCTATTACACTACATGACCAAAAGTATGTGGACACCCGCTCGTCTAATATCTCATTCCAAAACCATGGGCATTAATTAATATGGAGTTGGTCCCTGTTTTGCTGCTATAACAGCCTCCACTCTTCTGGGAAGGCTTTCCACTAGATGATGGAACATTTCTGCTATAACAGCCTCCACTCTTCTGGGAAGGTTTTCCACTAGATGTTGGAACATTGCTGCTATAACAGCCTCCACTCTTCTGGGAAGGCTTTCTACTAGATGTTGGTACATTGCTGCTATAACAGCCTCCACTCTTCTGGGAAGGCTTTCCACTAGATGTAGGAACATTGCTGCTATAACAGCCTCCACTCTTCTGGGAAGGCTTTCCACTAGATGTTGGAACATTGCTGCTATAACAGCCTCCACTCTTCTGGGAAGGCTTTCCACTAGATGATGGAACATTGCTGCTATAACAGCCTCCACTCTTCTGGGAAGGCTTTCCACTAGATGTTGGAACATTGCTGCTATAACAGCCTCCACTCTTCTGGGAAGGCTTTCCACTAGATGTTGGAACATTGCTGCTATAACAGCCTCCACTCTTCTGGGAAGGCTTTCCACTAGATGTTGGAACATTGCTGCTATAACAGCCTCCACTCTTCTAGGAAGGCTTTCCACTAGATGTTGGAACATTGCTGCTATAACAGCCTCCACTCTTCTGGGAAGGCTTTCCACTAGATGTTGGAACATTGCTGCTATAACAGCCTCCACTCTTCTAGGAAGGCTTTCCACTAGATGTTGGAACATTGCTGCTATAACAGCCTCCACTCTTCTAGGAAGGCTTTCCACTAGATGTAGGAACATTGCTGCTATAACAGCCTCCACTCTTCTGGGAAGGCTTTCCACTAGATGTTGGAACATTGCTGCTATAACAGCCTCCACTCTTCTGGGAAGGCTTTCCACTAGATGTTGGAACATTGCTGCTATAACAGCCTCCACTCTTCTAGGAAGGCTTTCCACTAGATGTTGGAACATTGCTGCTATAACAGCCTCCACTCTTCTGGGAAGGCTTTCCACTAGATGTTGGAACATTGCTGCAGAGACTTGCTTCCATTCATCCACAAGAGCATTAGTGAGGTCGAGGTCTGATGTTGGGTGATTAGGCCTGGCTCGCAGTCTGCGTTCTAATTCATCCCAAAGGTGTTCGATGGGGTTGAGGTCAGGGCTCTTTGCAGGCCAGTCAAGTTTTTTAATAGTGATCTCGACAAACCCATTCTGTATAGACTTTGCCTTGTGCACGGGGGGCATTGTCATGCTGAAACAGGAAATGGCATCCACCAGGTGGCATTCTATGACGGTGCCACGTTAAAAGTCACTGAGCTCTTCAGTAAGGGCCATTATACTGCCAATGTTTGTCTATGGAGATTGCATGGCTGTGTGCTCTATTTTATACACCTGTCAGCAACGGGTGTGGCTGAAATAGCCGAATCCACTAATTTGAAAGGGTACTTTTGTATATAGAGTGTATTTATGTTCTTTAGTGTTATTGTGTGTGTGTGCGAGTGTGTTTGCTTGTGTGCGTGTGTGTGTGTGTATGTGTGTGTGTGTGTGTGTGTGTGTGTGTGTGTGTGTGTGTGTGTGTGTGTGTGTGTGTGTGTGTGTGTGTGTGTGTGTGTGTGTGTGTGTTCTTCAGTGTTATGTCTCTCCTGCTCTCTGTTCTCTGACTTCCTACTTGATGACGTGTTTTCTGTTCCTGTTTCCTGTTCACTTCCTGTTCCCAGGCATCCCAGGGTCATCCTTGTAGTTGGGCCAGCCACAAAAAATAACCTAGCCCCTTACTCCCTAGCCCCCTACTCCTTAGCCCCTTACTCCCTAGCCCCCTACTCCCTAGCCCCTTACTCCCTAGCCCCCTACTCCCTAGCCCCTTACTCCCTAGCCCCTTACTCCCTAGCCCCCTACTCCTTAGCCCCTTACTCCCTAGCCCCCTACTCCCTAGCCCCCTACTCCCTAGACCCTTACTCCCTAGCCCCCAATTCCTAGCCCCCTACTTCCTAGCCCCCTACTCCCTAGCCCCCTACTCCCTAGCCCCCTACTCCCTAGCCCCCTACTCCCTAGCCCCCTACTCCCTAGCCCCTTACTCCCTAGCCCCTACTCCTTGGCCCCTTACTCCTTAGCCCCCTACTCCTTAGCCCCTACTCCTTAGCCCCCTACTCCTTAGCCCCTTACCCCTAGCCCCCTACTCCTTGGCCCCCTACTCCTTAGCCCCCTACTCCCTAGCCCCCTACTCCTTAGCCCCCTACTCCTTAGCCCCTTACCCCCTAGCCCCTACTCCTTAGCCCCTTACCCCCTAGCCCCCTACTCCCTAGCCCCTACTCCTTAGCC
Organism: Oncorhynchus keta; assembly: GCF_023373465.1. Taxonomy (NCBI): domain Eukaryota; kingdom Metazoa; phylum Chordata; class Actinopteri; order Salmoniformes; family Salmonidae; genus Oncorhynchus; species Oncorhynchus keta. The sequence goes on along the minus strand of NC_068448.1, from coordinate 2,162,082 downwards.
CCCTACTCCCTAGCCCCTTACTCCTTAGCCCCCTACTCCTTAGCCCCTTACCCCCTAGCCCCTACTCCTTAGCCCCCTACTCCCTAGCCCCCTACTCCTTAGCCCCTTACCCCCTAGCCCCCTACTCCTTAGCCCCCTACTCCCTAGCCCCCTACTCCCTAGCCCCTTACTCCTTAGCCCCCTACCCCCTAGCCCCTTACCCCCTAGCCCCCTACTTCCTAGCCCCTTACTCCTTAGCCCCCTACTCCTTAGCCCCCTACCCCCTAGCCCCCTACTCCTTAGCCCCCTACTCCCTAGCCCCCTACTCCCTAGCCCCTTACTCCTTAGCCCCCTACTCCTTAGCCCCCTACTCCTTAGCCCCCTACTCCTTAGCCCCTTACCCCCTAGCCCCCTACTCCTTTGCCCCCTACTCCCTAGCCCCCTACTCCTTAGCCCCCTACTCCCTAGCCCCCTACTCCTTGCCCCTTACCCCCTAGCCCCCTACTCCTTGCCCCCTACCCCCTAGCCCCCTACTCCCTAGCCCCCTACTCCTTAGCCCCCTACTCCCTAGCCCCCTACCCCCTAGCCCCCTACCCCCTAGCCCCCTACTCCCTAGCCCCCTACTCCTTAGCCCCCTACTCCTTAGTCCCTTACTCCTTGCCCCCTACTCCCTAGCCCCTTACTCCTTAGCCCCTACTCCTTAGCCCCCTACCCCCTAGCCCCCTACTCCCTAGCCCCCTACTCCTTAGCCCCCTACCCCCTAGCCCCCTACTCCCTAGCCCCCTACTCCCTAGCCCCCTACTCCCTAGCCCCCTACTCCCTAGCCCCCTACCCCTAGCCCCCTACTCCCTAGCCCCCTACTCCCTAGCCCCCTGCTGTAGCTAAAATGTAGCATGTGTTTTCTAAGTTGCTAAAGAGCTTTGGGTTGCAAGACGTTTGTGTTAAATGCCCACCCATCCACCCCGACCAACCACCATTGTTTACGTTTTGCCTGTAGGAACCTTCAGTCTTACGTAATCATACCAAACGTAACATATCATACTAATTTCAGTGTCCCGGACTTACTTTTACTGTTGTTACGTCTAGTCTATGAGCCCAGGCTGCTCTGACTGACTGATATGTGGTGCAGCGCATGTGTGATAAATAATTGTCATAATTGAAAGAATATCTTTCTGCAATCCATCTGTTTTGTTTTTTAAAAATCAATTATATCGCCTAGATTTAAAAAATAAAAAATAAAAAAATAATATATATATATATAGCATTATAACAGTATTTCTTTGACATGCCCAAGCGGGTCACCGACAGGGATGATCTGGCTTCCGGAACTCTCCACGGTATGTAGAGCCCCGACACAGACAGACAGACACACAGGACCATTCCTCTGGCGCGGTTCCCTCTTCAGAAAGGTGGTTGGTTTCTGGTCGATTTGCACATTTCCTGTTTGGTTAAATCATGATTGATTGTACGTAACCAGGTCAAATATATTCCCTGGCACCGATGCGATCAATTCAAATGTTTATCGCACTGCCAAGTAAAAACTGTTTTGGCCGCAGTATTGAACCCTGGGCCCCTACCACCTACTGTCAACACCCTAGGCAATTGAAAGGGTTGGATAGGTATAGGCTAGGTGAAATTGCTCCCATCTTATCTAAATCCTTTCACAGGATTAGGGGCTAGGGATAGAGGAGATGTGTCTAGGGGTTAGGGACAGAGGAGAGGTGGCTAGGGGTTAGGGACAGAGGAGAGGTGTCTAGGGGCTAGGGACAGAGGAGAGGTGTCTAGGGGCTAGGGACAGAGGAGAGGTGTCTAGGGGCTAGGGACAGAGGAGAGGTGTCTAGGGGTTAGGGACAGAGGAGAGGTGTCTAGGGGCTAGGGACAGAGGAGAGGTGTCTAGGGGCTAGGGACAGAGGAGAGGTGTCTAGGGGCTACGGGCTGTGTCTGGACAGGCTCGTGTTTCCTTGGTTGGTTGGAAAGAGGGGTCGTAGAGTGCATTGTGTTACAATAAAGATGACAAGTCTTTTTTCAGTCCTAAATCATAACACAAAACATTTCTCCATCTCTGTCTCAGTCTCACTGACAGTCTTGAAACAAATCTTTATTCTGCCTGATTCAGTTCAATTCTTTAACCTTTTACTTAGACAGGTTTTGTTCGACTATGCTTCTACTCTCCAACATCCAGTTGTCTGGTTTCTCATAAGGCGTTGTTGTTGTTGTTGTTGTTGTTGTTGTTGTTGTTGTTGTATACAGAGTGTTGAGTGGCGCCCTCATCAGGTCTGTATCAGTACTGCCGAGTGGCGCCCCCGTCAGGTCTGTATCAGTACTGTTGAGTGGCGCCCCCGTCAGGTCTGTATCAGTACTGTTGAGTGGCGCCCCCATCAGGTCTGTATCAGTACTGTTGAGTGGCGCCCCCATCAGGTCTGTATCAGTACTGTTGAGTGGCGCCCCGTCAGGTCTGTATCAGTACTGTTGAGTGGCGCCCCCGTCGGACCTGTATCAGTACTGTTGAGTGGCGCCCCCATCAGTACTGTATCAGTACTGTTGAGTGGCGCTCCCATCAGGTCTGTTTCAGTACTGTTGAGTGGCGCCCCCATCAGGTCTGTATCAGTACTGTTGAGTGGCGCCCCCGTCAGGTCTGTATCAGTACTGTTGAGTGGCGCCCCCATCAGGTCTGTATCAGTACTGTTGAGTGGCGCCCCCATCAGGTCTGTATCAGTACTGTTGAGTGGCGCACCCATCAGGTCTGTATCAGTACTGTTGAGTGGCGCCCCCATCAGTACTGTATCAGTACTGTTGAGTGGCGCCCCGTCAGGTCTGTATCAGTACTGTTGAGTGGCGCCCCCATCAGGTCTGTATCAGTACTGTTGAGTGGCGCCCCCATCAGGTCTGTATCAGTACTGTTGAGTGGCGCCCCCATCAGGTCTGTATCAGTACTGTCGAGTGGCGCCCCCATCAGTACTGTATCAGTACTGTTGAGTCACGCCCCGTCAGGTCTGTATCAGTACTGTTGAGTGGCGCCCCCCGTCAGGCCTGTATCAGTACTGTTGAGTGGCGCCCCCGTCAGGCCTGTATCAGTACTGTCAAGTGGCGCCCCCGTCAGGCCTGTATCAGTACTGTCGAGTGGCGCCCCGTCAGGTCTGTATCAGTACTGTTGAGTGGCGCCCCCGTCAGGTCTATATCAGTACTGTTGAGTGGCGCCCCCATCAGGTCTGTATCAGTACTGTTGAGTGGCGCCCCGTCAGGTCTGTATCAGTACTGTTGAGTGGCGCCCCCGTCAGGCCTGTATCAGTACTGTTGAGTGGCGCCCCTGTCAGGTCTGTATCAGTACTGTTGAGTGGCGCCCCCATCAGTTCTGTATCAGTACTGTTTAGTGGCGCCCCCGTCAGGTCTGTATCAGTACTGTTGAGTGGCGCCCCGTCAGGTCTGTATCAGTACTGTTGAGTGGCGCCCCATCAGGTCTGTATCAGTACTGTTGAGTGGCGCCCCCGTCAGGTCTGTATCAGTACTGTCGAAACGCCCCGTCAGGCCTGTATCAGTACTGTTGAGTGGCGCCCCCCGTCAGGCCTGTATCAGTACTGTTGAGTGGCGCCCCCCGTCAGGCCTGTATCAGTACTGTTGAGTGGCGCCCCGTCTGGTCTGTATCAGTACTGTTGAGTGGCGCCCCCATCAGTACTGTATCAGTACTGTTGAGTGGCGCCCCCATCAGGTCTGTATCAGTACTGTCGAGTGGCGCCCCCGTCAGGTCTGTATCAGTACTGTTGAGTGGCGCCCCCATCAGGTCTGTATCAGTACTGTTGAGTGGCGCCCCATCAGGTCTGTATCAGTACTGTCGAGTGGCGCCCCCGTCAGGTCTGTATCAGTACTGTCGAGTGGCGCCCCGTCAGGCCTGTATCAGTACTGTTGAGTGGCGCCCCCGTCAGGCCTGTATCAGTACTGTCGAGTGGCGCCCCCGTCAGGCCTGTATCAGTACTGTTGAGTGGCGCCCCCGTCAGGCCTGTATCAGTACTGTCGAGTGGCGCCCCGTCAGGTCTGTATCAGTACTGTTGAGTGGCGCCCCATCAGGTCTGTATCAGTACTGTTGAGTGGCGCACCCATCAGGTCTGTATCAGTACTGTTGAGTGGCGCCCCCATCAGGTCTGTATCAGTACTGTTGAGTGGCGCCCCTGTCAGGTCTGTATCAGTACTGTTGAGTGGCGCCCCCATCAGGTCTGTATCAGTACTGTTGAGTGGCGCCCCCATCAGGTCTGTATCAGTACTGTTGAGTGGCGCCCCGTCAGGTCTGTATCAGTACTGTTGAGTGGCGCCCCCGTCAGGTCTGTATCAGTACTGTTGAGTGGCGCCCCATCAGGCCTGTATCAGTACTGTTGAGTGGCGCCCCCATCAGTACTGTTGAGTGGCGCCCCGTCAGGTCTGTATCAGTACTGTTGAGTGGCGCCCCCGTCAGGTCTGTATCAGTACTATTGAGTGGCGCCCCCGTCAGGTCTGTATCAGTACTGTTGAGTGGCGCCCCGATCAGGTCTGTATCAGTACTGTTGAGTGGCGCACCCATCAGGTCTGTATCAGTACTGTTGAGTGGCACACCCATCAGGTCTGTATCAGTACTGTTGAGTGGCGCCCCCATCAGGCCTGTATCAGTACTGTTGAGTGGCGCCCCTGTCAGGTCTGTATCAGTACTGTTGAGTGGCGCCCCTGTCAGGTCTGTATCAGTACTGTTGAGTGGCGTCTGTATCAGTACTGTTGAGTGGCGCACCCATCAGGTCTGTATCAGTACTGTTGAGTGGTGCCCCTGTCAGGTCTGTATCAGTACTGCAGCATTGTGCTGACTACAGCCCAGCCAGAAACATGTGTAGTGTCCCTCTTGCCTGCCAATCCATTACACACAACTGTTTTCTAGGTGGAAACCAGACACTGATTTAGAGAAACAAGGACAAACACCAGCAGACACTGGAGTGGTCCGTCCCCCTGGTCCGTCCCCCTGGTCCGTCCCCCTGGTCCGTCCCCCTGGTCCGTCCCCCTGGTCCGTCCCCCTGGTCTGTCCCCCTGGTCTGTCCCCCTGGTCTGTCCCCCTGGTCTGTCCCCCTGGTCCGTCCCCCTGGTCCGTCCCCCTGGTCCGTCCCCCTGGTCCGTCCCCCTGGTCCGTCCCCCTGGTCCGTCCCCCTGGTCTGTCCCCCTGGTCCGTCCCCCTGGTCCGTCCCCCTGGTCCGTCCCCCTGGTCCGTCCCCCTGGTCCGTCCCCCTGGTCCGTCCCCCTGGTCCGTCCCCCTGGTCCGTCCCCCTGGTCTGTCCCCCTGGTCCGTCCCCCTGGTCCGTCCCCCTGGTCCGTCCCCCTGGTCCGTCCCCCTGATCCGTCCCCCTGATCCGTCCCCCTGGTCCGTCCCCCTGGTCCGTCCCCCTGATCCATCCCGCTGGTCCTTACCTCTGGTCTCTGGTCCCGCTGGTCCTTACCTCTGGTCTATCCCCCCTCTGTGTGTGTGTGTGCAGGTGAGTGATCTGTTGGGATGCACTGAGAGCAGCGAGGTCACCTGGGACACACCTGACATGGAAGTCAAGGGTCATCTCATCTCAGTACCTGGTGAGGAAATAAAACATGTATTTTATATACCTAATTTAGCGATAGCAATTTTAGTTTTTAGTGAAAGAATGTATAGCCATGTTTGATCAACTCTTAGCATGTCATCTCCTTCTTCTGTGTGTTGTGTAGACCTGCTGGGTGGCAGTCCGGAGGCTGTTGAAAGGATGACAGAACTACAGGAGAGAAGACGCAGTCTCGAGACTCTACTGAATAGCAGACTGGCTGAGCTACGGAGAGTCTGTCTGCAGGAGGCGGTCAGTACACGTACTCACAGCCAAATACTGATGACTAGTATGTCAGGTTTACTTCTGGTACACGTACTCACAGCCAAATACTGACGACTAGTATGTCAGGTTTACTTCTGGTACACGTACTCACAGCCAAATACTGACTACTAGTATGTCAGGTTTACTTCTGGTACACGTACTCACAGCCAAATACTGACTACTAGTATGTCAGGTTTCTTTCTGGTACACATACTCACAGCCAAATACTGACAACTAGTATGTCAGGTTTACTTCTGGTACACGTACTCACAGCCAAATACTGACTACTAGTATGTCAGGTTTCTTTCTGGTACACGTACTCACAGCCAAATACTGACGACTAGTATATCAGGTTTACTTCTGGTACACGTACTCACAGCCAAATACTGACAACTAGTATGTCAGGTTTACTTCTGGTACACGTACTCACAGCCAAATACTGACGACTAGTATGTCAGGTTTACTTCTGGTACACGTACTCACAGCCAAATACTGACGACTAGTATGTCAGGTTTACTTCTGGTACACGTACTCACAGCCAAATACTGACGACTAGTATGTCAGGTTTACTTCTGGTACACGTACTCACAGCCAAATACTGGCGACTAGTATGTCAGGTTTACTTCTGGTACACGTACTCACAGCCAAATACTGACAACTAGTATGTCAGGTTTACTTCTGGTACACGTACTCACAGCCAAATACTGACAACTAGTATGTCAGGTTTACTTCTGGTACACGTACTCACAGCCAAATACTGACTACTAGTATGTCAGGTTTCCTTCTGGTACACGTACTCACAGCCAAATACTGACTACTAGTATGTCAGGTTTACTTCTGGTACACGTACTCACAGCCAAATACTGACGACTAGTATGTCACGTTTCCTTCTGGTACACGTACTCACAGCCAAATACTGACAACTAGTATGTCAGGTTTACTTCTGGTACACGTACTCACAGCCAAATACTGACGACGAGTATGTCAGGTTTACTTCTGGTACACGTACTAGCCAAATACTGACGACTAGTATGTCAGGTTTCTTTCTGGTACACGTACTCACAGCCAAATACTGACTACTAGTATGTCAGGTTTACTTCTGGTACACGTATTCACAGCCAAATACTGACGACTAGTATGTCAGGTTTACTTCTGGTACACGTACTCACAGCCAAATACTGACGACTAGTATGTCACGTTTACTTCTGGTACACGTACTCACAGCCAAATACTGACGACTAGTATGTCACGTTTACTTCTGGTACACGTACTCACAGCCAAATACTGACTACTAGTATGTCAGGTTTCTTTCTGGTACACGTACTCACAGCCAAATACTGACGACTAGTATATCAGGTTTACTTCTGGTACACGTACTCACAGCCAAATACTGACAACTAGTATGTCAGGTTTACTTCTGGTACACGTACTCACAGCCAAATACTGACGACTAGTATGTCAGGTTTACTTCTGGTACACGTACTCACAGCCAAATACTGACAACTAGTATGTCAGGTTTACTTCTGGTACACGTACTCACAGCCAAATACTGACAACTAGTATGTCAGGTTTACTTCTGGTACACGTACTCACAGCCAAATACTGACGACTAGTATGTCAGGTTTACTTCTGGTACACGTACTCACAGCCAAATACTGACAACTAGTATGTCAGGTTTACTTCTGTGACTGTTTGTCCTGTCCAGGACCTGCCTATAACAGGAGTTGACAGGAGAGCTTCTAGGTGATTTATCTTGTTAATGTGGTGTATTCGTCTATAACAGGAGAGCTTCTAGGTGATTTATCTTGTTAATGTGGTGTATGCGTCTATAACAGGAGAGCTTCCTGGTGATTTATCTTGTTAATGTGGTGTATTCGTCTATAACAGGAGAGCTTCTAGGTGATTTATCTTGTTAATGTGGTGTATTTGTCTATAACAGGAGAGCTTCTAGGTGATTTATCTTGTTAATGTGGTGTATTCTAACAGGAGAGCTTCTAGGTGATTTATCTTGTTAATGTGGTGTATTCGTCTATAACAGGAGAGCTTCTAGGTGATTTATCTTGTTAATGTGGTGTATTCGTCTATAACAGGAGAGCTTCTAGGTGATTTATCTTGTTAATGTGGTGTATTCGTCTATAACAGGAGAGCTTCTAGGTGATTTATCTTGTTAATGTGGTGTTTTTGTCTATAACAGGAGAGCTTCTAGGTGATTTATCTTGTTATTGTGGTGTATTCGTCTATAACAGGAGAGCTTCTAGGTGATTTATCTTATTAATGTGGTGTATTCGTCTATAACAGGAGAGCTTCTAGGTGATTTATCTTATTAATGTGGTGTATTCGTCTATAACAGGAGAGCTTCTAGGTGATTTATCTTGTTAATGTGGTGTATTCGTCTACAACAGGAGAGCTTCTAGGTGATTTATCTTGTTAATGTGGTGTATTCGTCTACAACAGGAGAGCTTCTAGGTGATTTATCTTGTTAATATGGTGTATTCGTCTATAACAGGAGAGCTTCTAGGTGATTTATCTTGTTAATGTGGTGTATTCGTCTATAACAGGAGAGCTTCCTGGTGATTTATCTTGTTAATGTGGTGTATTTGTCTATAACAGGAGTTGACAGGAGAGCTTCTAGGTGATTTATCTTGTTAATGTGGTGTATTCGTCTATAACAGGAGAGCTTCTAGGTGATTTATCTTGTTAATGTGGTGTATTCGTCTATAACAGGAGAGCTTCTAGGTGATTTATCTTGTTAATGTGGTGTATTTGTCTATAACAGGAGAGCTTCTAGGTGATTTATCTTGTTAATGTGGTGTATTCGTCTATAACAGGAGTTGACAGGAGAGCTTCCTGGTGATTTATCTTGTTAATGTGGTGTATTCGTCTATAACAGGAGTTGACAGGAGAGCTTCTAGGTGATTTATCTTGTTATTGTGGTGTATTCGTCTATAACAGGAGAGCTTCTAGGTGATTTATCTTATTAATGTGGTGTATTCGTCTATAACAGGAGAGCTTCTAGGTGATTTATCTTATTAATGTGGTGTATTCGTCTATAACAGGAGAGCTTCTAGGTGATTTATCTTGTTAATGTGGTGTATTCGTCTACAACAGGAGAGCTTCTAGGTGATTTATCTTGTTAATGTGGTGTATTCACAACAGGAGAGCTTCTAATTTATCTTGTTAATATGGTGTATTCGTCTATAACAGGAGAGCTTCTAGGTGATTTATCTTGTTAATGTGGTGTATTCGTCTATAACAGGAGAGCTTCCTGGTGATTTATCTTGTTAATGTGGTGTATTTGTCTATAACAGGAGTTGACAGGAGAGCTTCTAGGTGATTTATCTTGTTAATGTGGTGTATTCGTCTATAACAGGAGAGCTTCTAGGTGATTTATCTTGTTAATGTGGTGTATGCGTCTATAACAGGAGAGCTTCCTGGTGATTTATCTTGTTAATGTGGTGTATTCGTCTATAACAGGAGAGCTTCTAGGTGATTTATCTTGTTAATGTGGTGTATTCGTCTATAACAGGAGTTGACAGGAGAGCTTCCTGGTGATTTATCTTGTTAATGTGGTGTATTCGTCTATAACAGGAGAGCTTCTAGGTGATTTATCTTGTTAATGTGGTGTATTCGTCTATAACAGGAGAGCTTCTAGGTGATTTATCTTGTTAATGTGGTGTATTCGTCTATAACAGGAGAGCTTCTAGGTGATTTATCTTATTAATGTGGTGTATTCGTCTATAACAGGAGAGCTTCTAGGTGATTTATCTTGTTAATGTGGTGTATTCGTCTATAACAGGAGTTGACAGGAGAGCTTCCTGGTGATTTATCTTGTTAATGTGGTGTATTCGTCTATAACAGGAGAGCTTCTAGGTGATTTATCTTGTTAATGTGGTGTATTCGTCTATAACAGGAGAGCTTCTAGGTGATTTATCTTGTTAATGTGGTGTATTCGTCTATAACAGGAGAGCTTCTAGGTGATTTATCTTGTTAATGTGGTGTATTCGTCTATAACAGGAGAGCTTCTAGGTGATTTATCTTGTTAATGTGGTGTATTCGTCTATAACAGGAGTTGACAGGAGAGCTTCCTGGTGATTTATCTTATTAATGTGGTGTATTCGTCTATAACAGGAGAGCTTCTAGGTGATTTATCTTGTTAATGTGGTGTATTCGTCTATAACAGGAGAGCTTCTAGGTGATTTATCTTGTTAATGTGGTGTATTCGTCTATAACAGGAGAGCTTCTAGGTGATTTATCTTATTAATGTGGTGTATTCGTCTATAACAGGAGAGCTTCTAGGTGATTTATCTTGTTAATGTGGTGTATTCGTCTATAACAGGAGAGCTTCTAGGTGATTTATCTTATTAATGTGGTGTATTCGTCTATAACAGGAGAGCTTCTAGGTGATTTATCTTGTTAATGTGGTGTATTCGTCTATAACAGGAGAGCTTCTAGGTGATTTATCTTGTTAATGTGGTGTATTCGTCTATAACAGGAGAGCTTCCTGGTGATTTATCTTATTAATGTGGTGTATTCGTCTATAACAGGAGAGCTTCTAGGTGATTTATCTTGTTAATGTGGTGTATTCGTCTATAACAGGAGAGCTTCTAGGTGATTTATCTTGTTAATGTGTGTATTCGTCTGAGAACAGGAGAGCTTCTAGGTGATTTATATTGTTAATGTGGTGTATTCGTCTATAACAGGAGAGCTTCTAGGTGATTTATCTTGTTAATGTGGTGTATTCGTCTATAACAGGAGTTGACAGGAGAGCTTCCTGGTGATTTATCTTGTTAATGTGGTGTATTCGTCTATAACAGGAGAGCTTCTAGGTGATTTATCTTGTTAATGTGGTGTATTCGTCTATAACAGGAGAGCTTCTAGGTGATTTATCTTGTTAATGTGGTGTATTCGTCTATAACAGGAGAGCTTCTAGGTGATTTATCTTGTTAATGTGGTGTATTCGTCTATAACAGGAGTTGACAGGAGAGCTTCCTGTTGATTTCCCCCTGGAGGCTGGGGAGAGACGCCCCAACGTACGCCGTCGGGCCGGATCCTACCGCCACGGACCCAAGACTATTATAAAGACAGAGGTAAAAGAGGATGTGAATATTACCACACAGACTGATACATTCTACTCAGAAAGCAGAACCCCCCACCCCACTCCTAATTTAACTTCATTTAACTTGTTATCCCTCCGATCATTTTTCAAATCAAATCAAATGTATTTATAAATCAACCAGAGACTTAATGGACTGGAGTGCTCCCTATCAAATCAAATGTATTTAGAAAGCCCTTCGTACATCAGCTGATATCTCAAAGTGCTGTACAGAAACCCAGCCTAAAACCCCAAACAGCAAGCAATGCAGGTGTAGAAGCACGGTGGCTAGGAAATACTCCCAAGAAAGGCCAAAACCTAGGAAGAAACCTCCAGGCTAGTGGGGTGGCCAGTCCTCTTCTGGCTGTGCATGGAGATTATAACAGAACATGGCCAAGATGTTCAAATGTTCATAAATGACCAGCATGGTCGAACAATAATAATAATAATAAGGTAGAACAGTTGAAACTGGAGCAGCAGCACGGCCAGATGGACTGGGGACAGCAAGGAGTCATCATGTCAGGTAGTCCTGGGGCATGGTCCTAGGGCTCAGGTCAGTTGAAACTGGAGCAGCAGCACAGGGGACAGCAAGGAGTCATCATGTCAGGTAGTCCTGGGGCATGGTCCTAGGGCTCAGGTCCTCCGAGAGAGAGAGAAAGAGAGAATTAGAGAGAGAGCACACTTAAATTCACACAGGACACCGAATACAGGTGGTGAGATGCATTGCAGGGTGAGAGACCGTTGAGAGACCGGCACAATCTCGTTTTTGTACCGCTACGAGAATGGTATTGAACGGTGAATGTGACGATAAAATAAACCCATCTTTTGATGTGTAGGAGGAGGTGTGTCAGAGGAAGCCGAAGAAGGCGCTGTTCAGCGGTGCCCTGAGACGGCGTGTAGACTCTGATCAGCACCCGGCGCACAGCAAGAGGACTGTGCACAGAGGATGTCACACGGGTAAGAACTTACCACCTTTTACTGTGACTGGTTCAAATACACACAGGTTAAATGCTAACCTCTCCTGTTATTGGTAATGGTGAGGGGTTAGCATGTCTTGGGGGTTTGGTATAAAATGCTAACCTCCCCTGTTATTGGTAATGGTGAGAGGTTAGCATGTCTTGGGGCTATGATATAAAGTGCTAACCTCCCCTGTTATTGTAATGGTGAGAGGTTAACATGTCTTGGGGGTATGATATAAGATGCTAACCACCCCTGTTATTGTAATGGTGAGGGGTTAGCATGTCTTGGAGGTATGATATAAAATGCTAACCTCCCCTGTTATTGTAATGGTCTTGGAGGTATGATTTAAGATGCTAACCTCCCGTTATTGTAATGGTGAGAGGTTAGCATGTCTTGGGGGTTTGATATAACACGCTAACCTCCCCTGTTATTGTAATGGTGAGAGATTAGCATGTCTTGGGGGTTTGGTATAAAATGCTACCCTCCCCTGTGATTGTAATGGTGAGGGGTTAGCATGTCTTGGGGGTATGATATAAGATGCTAACCTCCCCTGTTATTGTAATGGTGAGAGGTTAGCATGTCTTGGGGGTATGATATAAAATGCTAACCTCTCCTGTTATTGGTAATGGTGAGAGGTTAGCATGTCTTGGGGTATGATATAAGATGCTAACCACCCCTGTTATTGTAATGGTGAGGGGTTAGCATGTCTTGGAGGTATGATATAAAAATGCTAACCTCCCCTGTTATTGTAATGGTCTTGGAGGTATGATTTAAGATGCTAACCTCCCGTTATTGTAATGGTGAGAGGTTAGCATGTCTTGGGGTTTGATATAACACGCTAACCTCCCCTGTTATTGTAATGGTGAGAGATTAGCATGTCTTGGGGGTTTGGTATAAAATGCTACCCTCCCCTGTGATTGTAATGGTGAGGGGTTAGCATGTCTTGGGGGTATGATATAAGATGCTAACCTCCCCTGTTATTGTAATGGTGAGAGGTTAGCATGTCTTGGGGGTATGATATAAAATGCTAACCTCTCCTGTTATTGGTAATGGTGAGAGGTTAGCATGTCTTGGGGGTATGATATAAGATGCTAACCTCTCCTGTTATTGGTAATGGTGAGAGGTTAGCATGTCTTGGGGGTTTGATATAAGATGCTAACCTCCCCTGTTATTGGTAATGGTGAGGGGTTAGCATGTCTTGGGGGTATGATATAAGATGCTAACCTCCCCTGTTATTGTAATGGTGAGAGGTTAGCATGTCTTGGGGGTATGATATAAGATGCTAACCACCCCTGTTATTGTAATGGTGAGGGGTTAGCATGTCTTGGGGTATGATATACGATGCTAACCTCCCTGTTATGTAATGGTGAGAGGTTAGCATGTCTTGGGGGTTTGGTATAAAATGCTAACCTCCCTGTTATTGGTAATGGTGAGAGGTTAGCATGTCTTGGGGCTATGATATAAAATGCTAACCTCCCTGTTATTGTAATGGTGAGAGGTTAGCATGTCTTGGGGTATGATATAAGATGCTAACCACCCCTGTTATTGTAATGGTGAGGGGTTAGCATGTCTTGGGGGTATGATATAAATGCTAACCTCCCCTGTTATTGTAATGGTGAGAGGTTAGCATGTCTTGGGGTATGATATAAATGCTAACCTCCCCTGTTATTGTAATGGTCTTGGAGGTATGATTTAAGATGCTAACCTCCCGTTATTTTAATGGTGAGAGGTTAGCATGTCTTGGGGGTTTGATATAAAACGTCTCCCCTGTTATTGTAATGGTGAGAGATTAGCATGTCTTGGGGTTTTGGTATAAAATGCTAACCTCCCCTGTGATTGTAATGGTGAGGGGTTAGCATGTCTTGGGGTATGATATACGATGCTAACCTCCCCTGTTATTGTAATGGTGAGAGGTTAGCATGTCTTGGGGGTATGATATAAAATGCTAACCTCTCCTGTTATTGGTAATGGTGAGAGGTTAACATGTCTTGGGGGTATGATATAAGATGCTAACCACCCCTGTTATTGTAATGGTGAGGGGTTAGCATGTCTTGGAGGTATGATATAAAATGCTAACCTCCCCTGTTATTGTAATGGTCTTGGAGGTATGATTTAAGATGCTAACCTCCCGTTATTGTAATGGTGAGAGGTTAGCATGTCTTGGGGGTTTGATATAACACGCTAACCTCCCCTGTTATTGTAATGGTGAGAGATTAGCATGTCTTGGGGGTTTGGTATAAAATGCTAACCTCCCCTGTGATTGTAATGGTGAGGGGTTAGCATGTCTTGTATGATTAAGATGCTAACCTCCCCTGTTATTGTAATGGTGAGAGGTTAGCATGTCTTGGGGGTTGATATAAAATGCTAACCTCTCCTGTTATTGGTAATGGTGAGAGGTGATGTCTTGGGGGTATGATATAAGATGCTAACCAAATGGTGAGAGGTTAGCATGTCTTAAGATGCTAACCTCCCCTTTATTGTAATTGAGGGGTTAGCATGTCTTTAATAAGATGCTACCTCCCCTGTTATTGTAATGGTGAGAGGTTAGCATGTCTTGGGGTTTGATATAAGATGCTAACCTCCCCTGTTATTGGTAATGGTGAGGGGTTAGCATGTCTTGGGGGTATGATATAAAATGCTAACCTCCCCTGTTATTGTAATGGTGAGAGGTTAGCATGTCTTGGGGTATTATAAAATGCTAATCTCCAGTTAACAGGTAATGGTGAGAGGTTAGCATGTCTTGGGGGTATGCTATCAAATTTTAACTACCCCTGTTATTGTAATGGTGAGAAGGTTAATGTCTTGGGGGTATGATATCAAATGCTAACTACCCAGTTATTAATGGTGAAAGGTTAGCATGTCTTGGAGGTATGATATCAAATGCTAACACCCCTGTTATTGTAATGGTGAACACACTTGGGGGTATGATATAAGATGCACCCCTGTTATTGTAATGGTGAGGGGTTAGCATGTCTTGGAGGTATGATATAAAATGCTAACCTCCCCTGTTACACTAACCTCCATTGTAATGGTGAGAGGTTAGCATGTCTTGGGGTTTGATATAAAACGCTAACCTCCCCTGTTATTGTAATGGTGAGAGATTAGCATGTCTTGGGGGTTTGGTATAAAATGCTAACCTCCCCTGTGATTGTAATGGTGAGAGGTTAGCATGTCTTGGGGGTTTGATATAAGATGCAACCTCCCACAATGGTGAGGGGTTAGCATGTCTTGGGGGTATGATATAAGATGCAACCTCCCATTGTAATGGTGAGAGGTTAGCATGTCTTGGTGGTTTGATATAAGATGCTAACCTCCCTGTTATTGTAATGGTGAGGGGTTAGCATGTCTTGGGGGTATGATATAAAATGCACCCCTGTTACAATGGTGACAGGTTAGCATGTCTTGGGGGTATGATATCAAATGCTAACTACCCCTGTTATTGTAATGGTGAAAGGTTAGCATGTCTTGGAGGTATGATATCAAATGCTAACTACCCCTGTTATTGTAATGGTGAAAGGTTAGCATGTCTTGGGGCTACATAAAATGCTAACACCCCTGTTATTGTAATGGTGAAAGGTTAGCATGTCTTGGGGGTATGATATTAAATGCTAACTACCCACACACACATGTCTTGGGGTATGATATTAAATGCAACTACCCCACATTACACAAACAGCATGTCTTGATATAAAATGCTAACC
>NC_068448.1:2086513-2141513 GCF_023373465.1 Oncorhynchus keta | reverse complement strand
AACTGTACAACTAACCCTAAACCAACAGGTGTTCACAACCACATCAGGTGAGCTGAAGTCTTAAACTGTACAACTAACCCTAAACCAACAGGTGTTCACAACCACATCAGGTGAGCTGAAGTCTTAAACTGTACAACTAACCCTAAACCAACAGGTGTTCACAACCACATCAGGTGAGCTGAAGTTTTAGGCCTAGACTCAATCAGATTAAGCATTAACCCGGTAACAGCAGACGCTTAGCAGGTGTTTTGGAAATATCTGAGGTGGATCTGTGTTGGAGCCAGTCAAATCGGTCAACAGCTGCTCTTGTGATCATTGTCACACGAAGCCACACCCGCCCCTCTCAAGTTAGAAGTTCCTGAGCAAGAAAGTGTATGCTATTTAGAAATAATTACGCTTAAATTGAAAAAAAAAAATAATTCAACTAAATATTGAGGATTTCTATCAGCCTAATCGAGGATCACATCTGCACGGGATTGCTGTTACTGTGACTCCGTGCAGCCAATGGCATTGCCCGCTTTTGGCGGGAGCCACTTGTGGATTTGACAGCTCTTAACACATTTCCATCTCCGATATCCGCTGTGCAGATGTCAGCTGAAGCTGATCTGATTAAATAGAGTCCTTAATTTATAAAACTAACCCTAACCCACTAGTGTCCAAAATCACTTCAGGTGAGCTGCTATATAATTTATTACATTTTTACATTTAAGTCATTTAGCAGACGCTCTTATCCAGAGCGACTTACAAATTGGTGCATTCACCTTATAAAACTAACCCTAACCCACTAGTGTCCAAGATCACTTCAGGTGAGCTGCTATATAATTTATAAAACTAACCCTAACCCACTAGTGTCCAAGATCACTTCAGGTGAGCTGCTATATAATTTATAAAACTAACCCTAACCCACTAGTGTCCAAGATCACTTCAGGTGAGCTGCTATATAATTTATAAAACTAACCCTAACCCACTAGTGTCCAAGATCACTTCAGGTGAGCTGCTATATAATTTATAAAACTAACCCACTAGTAACCCACTAGTAACCCTAACCCACTAGTGTCCAAGATCACTTCAGGTGAGCTGCTATATAATTTATAAAACTAACCCTAACCCACTAGTGTCCAAGATCACTTCAGGTGAGCTGCTATATAATTTATAAACTAACCCTAACCCACTAGTGTCCAAGATCACTTCAGGTGAGCTGCTATATAATTTATAAACTAACCCTAACCCACTAGTGTCCAAGATCACTTCAGGTGAGCTGCTATATAACTTATAAAACTAACCCTAACCCACTAGTGTCCAAGATCACTTCAGGTGAGCTGCTATATAATTTATAAACTAACCCTAACCCACTAGTGTCCAAGATCACTTCAGGTGAGCTGCTATATAATTTATAAAACTAACCCTAACCCACTAGTGTCCAAGATCACTTCAGGTGAGCTGCTATATAATTTATAAACTAACCCTAACCCACTAGTGTCCAAGATCACTTCAGGTGAGCTGCTATATAATTTATAAAACTAACCCTAACCCACTAGTGTCCAAGATCACTTCAGGTGAGCTGCTATATAATTTATAAAACTAACCCTAACCCACTAGTGTCCAAGATCACTTCAGGTGAGCTGCTATATAATTTATAAAACTAACCCTAACCCACTAGTGTCCAAGATCACTTCAGGTGAGCTGCTATATAATTTATAAAACTAACCCTAACCCACTAGTGTCCAAGATCACTTCAGGTGAGCTGCTATATAATTTATAAAACTAACCCTAACCCACTAGTGTCCAAGATCACTTCAGGTGAGCTGCTATATAATTTATAAAACTAACCCTAACCCACTAGTGTCCAAAATCACTTCAGGTGAGCTGCTATATAATTTATAAAACTAACCCTAACCCACTAGTGTCCAAGATCACTTCAGGTGAGCTGCTATATAATTTATAAAACTAACCCTAACCCACTAGTGTCCAAAATCACTTCAGGTGAGCTGCTATATAATTTATAAAACTAACCCTAACCCACTAGTGTCCAAGATCACTTCAGGTGAGCTGCTATATAATTTATAAAACTAACCCTAACCCACTAGTGTCCAAGATCACTTCAGGTGAGCTGCTATATAATTTATAAAACTAACCCTAACCCACTAGTGTCCAAGATCACTTCAGGTGAGCTGCTATATAATTTATAAAACTAACCCTAACCCACTAGTGTCCAAAATCACTTCAGGTGAGCTGCTATATAATTTATAAAACTAACCCTAACCCACTAGTGTCCAAGATCACTTCAGGTGAGCTGCTATATAATTTATAAAACTAACCCTAACCCACTAGTGTCCAAAATCACTTCAGGTGAGCTGCTATATAATTTATAAAACTAACCCTAACCCACTAGTGTCCAAGATCACTTCAGGTGAGCTGCTATATAATTTATAAAACTAACCCTAACCCACTAGTGTCCAAAATCACTTCAGGTGAGCTGCTATATAATTTATAAAACTAACCCTAACCCACTAGTGTCCAAGATCACTTCAGGTGAGCTGCTATATAATTTATAAAACTAACCCTAACCCACTAGTGTCCAAGATCACTTCAGGTGAGCTGCTATATAATTTATAAAACTAACCCTAACCCACTAGTGTCCAAGATCACTTCAGGTGAGCTGCTATATAATTTATAAAACTAACCCTAACCCACTAGTGTCCAAAATCACTTCAGGTGAGCTGCTATATAATTTATAAAACTAACCCTAACCCACTAGTGTCCAAGATCACTTCAGGTGAGCTGCTATATAATTTATAAAACTAACCCTAACCCACTAGTGTCCAAGATCACTTCAGGTGAGCTGCTATATAATTTATAAAACTAACCCTAACCCACTAGTGTCCAAAATCACTTCAGGTGAGCTGCTATATAATTTATAAAACTAACCCTAACCCACTAGTGTCCAAGATCACTTCAGGTGAGCTGCTATATAATTTATAAAACTAACCCTAACCCACTAGTGTCCAAAATCACTTCAGGTGAGCTGCTATATAATTTCTAAAACTAACCCTAACCCACTAGTGTCCAAGATCACTTCAGGTGAGCTGCTATATAATTTATAAAACTAACCCTAACCCACTAGTGTCCAAGATCACTTCAGGTGAGCTGCTATATAATTTATAAAACTAACCCTAACCCACTAGTGTCCAAAATCACTTCAGGTGAGCTGCTATATAATTTATAAAACTAACCCTAACCCACTAGTGTCCAAGATCACTTCAGGTGAGCTGCTATATAATTTATAAAACTAACCCTAACCCACTAGTGTCCAAAATCACTTCAGGTGAGCTGCTATATAATTTATAAAACTAACCCTAACCCACTAGTGTCCAAGATCACTTCAGGTGAGCTGCTATATAATTTATAAACTAACCCTAACCCACTAGTGTCCAAGATCACTTCAGGTGAGCTGCTATATAATTTATAAAACTAACCCTAACCCACTAGTGTCCAAGATCACTTCAGGTGAGCTGCTATATAATTTATAAAACTAACCCTAACCCACTAGTGTCCAAGATCACTTCAGGTGAGCTGCTATATAATTTATAAAACTAACCCTAACCCACTAGTGTCCAAGATCACTTCAGGTGAGCTGCTATATAATTTATAAAACTAACCCTAACCCACTAGTGTCCAAGATCACTTCAGGTGAGCTGCTATATAATTTATAAAACTAACCCTAACCCACTAGTGTCCAAGATCACTTCAGGTGAGCTGCTATATAATTTATAAAACTAACCCTAACCCACTAGTGTCCAAGATCACTTCAGGTGAGCTGCTATATAATTTATAAAACTAACCCTAACCCACTAGTGTCCAAAATCACTTCAGGTGAGCTGCTATATAATTTATAAAACTAACCCTAACCCACTAGTGTCCAAGATCACTTCAGGTGAGCTGCTATATAATTTATAAAACTAACCCTAACCCACTAGTGTCCAAGATCACTTCAGGTGAGCTGCTATATAATTTATAAAACTAACCCTAACCCACTAGTGTCCAAAATCACTTCAGGTGAGCTGCTATATAATTTATAAAACTAACCCTAACCCACTAGTGTCCAAGATCACTTCAGGTGAGCTGCTATATAATTTATAAAACTAACCCTAACCCACTAGTGTCCAAGATCACTTCAGGTGAGCTGCTATATAATTTATAAAACTAACCCTAACCCACTAGTGTCCAAAATCACTTCAGGTGAGCTGCTATATAATTTATAAAACTAACCCTAACCCACTAGTGTCCAAGATCACTTCAGGTGAGCTGCTATATAATTTATAAAACTAACCCTAACCCACTAGTGTCCAAGATCACTTCAGGTGAGCTGCTATATAATTTATAAAACTAACCCTAACCCACTAGTGTCCAAAATCACTTCAGGTGAGCTGCTATATAATTTATAAAACTAACCCTAACCCACTAGTGTCCAAGATCACTTCAGGTGAGCTGCTATATAATTTATAAAACTAACCCTAACCCACTAGTGTCCAAGATCACTTCAGGTGAGCTGCTATATAATTTATAAAACTAACCCTAACCCACTAGTGTCCAAGATCACTTCAGGTGAGCTGCTATATAATTTATAAAACTAACCCTAACCCACTAGTGTCCAAGATCACTTCAGGTGAGCTGCTATATAATTTATAAAACTAACCCTAACCCACTAGTGTCCAAAATCACTTCAGGTGAGCTGCTATATAATTTATAAAACTAACCCTAACCCACTAGTGTCCAAAATCACTTCAGGTGAGCTGCTATATAATTTATAAAACTAACCCTAACCCACTAGTGTCCAAAATCACTTCAGGTGAGCTGCTATATAATTTATAAAACTAACCCTAACCCACTAGTGTCCAAAATCACTTCAGGTGAGCTGCTATATAATTTATAAAACTAACCCTAACCCACTAGTGTCCAAGATCACTTCAGGTGAGCTGCTATATAATTTATAAAACTAACCCTAACCCACTAGTGTCCAAAATCACTTCAGGTGAGCTGCTATATAATTTATAAAACTAACCCTAACCCACTAGTGTCCAAAATCACTTCAGGTGAGCTGCTATATAATTTATAAAACTAACCCTAACCCACTAGTGTCCAAAATCACTTCAGGTGAGCTGCTATATAATTTATAAAACTAACCCTAACCCACTAGTGTCCAAGATCACTTCAGGTGAGCTGCTATATAATTTATAAAACTAACCCTAACCCACTAGTGTCCAAGATCACTTCAGGTGAGCTGCTATATAATTTATAAAACTAACCCTAACCCACTAGTGTCCAAAATCACTACAGGTGAGCTGCTATATAATTTATAAAACTAACCCTAACCCACTAGTGTCCAAGATCACTTCAGGTGAGCTGCTATATAATTTATAAAACTAACCCTAACCCACTAGTGTCCAAAATCACTTCAGGTGAGCTGCTATATAATTTATAAAACTAACCCTAACCCACTAGTGTCCAAGATCACTTCAGGTGAGCTGCTATATAATTTATAAAACTAACCCTAACCCACTAGTGTCCAAGATCACTTCAGGTGAGCTGCTATATAATATATAAAACTAATCCTAACCCACTAGTGTCCAAGATCACTTCAGGTGAGCTGCTATATAATTTATAAAACTAACCCTAACCCACTAGTGTCCAAGATCACTTCAGGTGAGCTGCTATATAATTTATAAAACTAACCCTAACCCACTAGTGTCCAAAATCACTTCAGGTGAGCTGCTATATAATTTATAAAACGAACCCTAACCCACTAGTGTCCAAGATCACTTCAGGTGAGCTGCTATATAATTTATAAAACTAACCCTAACCCACTAGTGTCCAAGATCACTTCAGGTGAGCTGCTATATAATTTATAAAACTAACCCTAACCCACTAGTGTCCAAAATCACTTCAGGTGAGCTGCTATATAATTTATAAAACTAACCCTAACCCACTAGTGTCCAAAATCACTTCAGGTGAGCTGCTATATAATTTATAAAACTAACCCTAACCCACTAGTGTCCAAAATCACTTCAGGTGAGCTGCTATATAATTTATAAAACTAACCCTAACCCACTAGTGTCCAAGATCACTTCAGGTGAGCTGCTATATAATTTATAAAACTAACCCTAACCCACTAGTGTCCAAGATCACTTCAGGTGAGCTGCTATATAATTTATAAAACTAACCCTAACCCACTAGTGTCCAAGATCACTTCAGGTGAGCTGCTATATAATTTATAAAACTAACCCTAACCCACTAGTGTCCAAGGTCACTTCAGGTGAGCTGCTATATAATTTATAAAACTAACCCTAACCCACTAGTGTCCAAGATCACTTCAGGTGAGCTGCTATATAATATATAAAACTAATCCTAACCCACTAGTGTCCAAGATCACTTCAGGTGAGCTGCTATATAATTTATAAAACTAACCCTAACCCACTAGTGTCCAAGATCACTTCAGGTGAGCTGCTATATAATTTATAAAACTAACCCTAACCCACTAGTGTCCAAAATCACTTCAGGTGAGCTGCTATATAATTTATAAAACGAACCCTAACCCACTAGTGTCCAAGATCACTTCAGGTGAGCTGCTATATAATTTCTAAAACTAACCCTAACCCACTAGTGTCCAAGATCACTTCAGGTGAGCTGCTATATAATTTATAAAACTAACCCTAACCCACTAGTGTCCAAAATCACTTCAGGTGAGCTGCTATATAATTTATAAAACTAACCCTAACCCACTAGTGTCCAAGATCACTTCAGGTGAGCTGCTATATAATTTATAAAACTAACCCTAACCCACTAGTGTCCAAGATCACTTCAGGTGAGCTGCTATATAATTTATAAAACTAACCCTAACCCACTAGTGTCCAAAATCACTTCAGGTGAGCTGCTATATAATTTATAAAACTAACCCTAACCCACTAGTGTCCAAGATCACTTCAGGTGAGCTGCTATATAATTTATAAAACTAACCCTAACCCACTAGTGTCCAAGATCACTTCAGGTGAGCTGCTATATCATTTATAAAACTAACCCTAACCCACTAGTGTCCAAAATCACTTCAGGTGAGCTGCTATATAATTTATAAAACTAACCCTAACCCACTAGTGTCCAAGATCACTTCAGGTGAGCTGCTATATAATTTATAAAACTAACCCTAACCCACTAGTGTCCAAAATCACTTCAGGTGAGCTGCTATATAATTTATAAAACTAACCTTAACCCACTAGTGTCCAAAATCACTTCAGGTGAGCTGCTATATAATTTATAAAACTAACCCTAACCCACTAGTGTCCAAAATCACTTCAGGTGAGCTCCTATATAATTTATAAAACTAACCCTAACCCACTAGTGTCCAAAATCACTTCAGGTGAGCTGCTATATAATTTATAAAACTAACCCTAACCCACTAGTGTCCAAAATCACTTCAGGTGAGCTGCTATATAATTTATAAAACTAACCCTAACCCACTAGTGTCCAAAATCACTTCAGGTGAGCTGCTATATAATTTATAAAACTAACCCTAACCCACTAGTGTCCAAGATCACTTCAGGTGAGCTGCTATATAATTTATAAAACTAACCCTAACCCACTAGTGTCCAAGATCACTTCAGGTGAGCTGCTATATAATTTATAAAACTAACCCTAACCCACTAGTGTCCAAGATCACTTCAGGTGAGCTGCTATATAATTTATAAAACTAACCCTAACCCACTAGTGTCCAAGATCACTTCAGGTGAGCTGCTATATAATTTATAAAACTAACCCTAACCCACTAGTGTCCAAGATCACTTCAGGTGAGCTGCTATATAATTTATAAAACTAACCCTAACCCACTAGTGTCCAAGATCACTTCAGGTGAGCTGCTATATAATATATAAAACTAACCCTAACCCACTAGTGTCCAAGATCACTTCAGGTGAGCTGCTATATAATTTATAAAACTAACCCTAACCCACTAGTGTCCAAAATCACTTCAGGTGAGCTGCTATATAATTTATAAAACTAACCCTAACCCACTAGTGTCCAAGATCACTTCAGGTGAGCTGCTATATAATTTATAAAACTAACCCTAACCCACTAGTGTCCAAGATCACTTCAGGTGAGCTGCTATATAATTTATAAAACTAACCCTAACCCACTAGTGTCCAAAATCACTTCAGGTGAGCTGCTATATAATTTATAAAACTAACCCTAACCCACTAGTGTCCAAGATCACTTCAGGTGAGCTGCTATATAATTTATAAAACTAACCCTAACCCACTAGTGTCCAAAATCACTTCAGGTGAGCTGCTATATAATTTATAAAACTAACCCTAACCCACTAGTGTCCAAGATCACTTCAGGTGAGCTGCTATATAATTTATAAAACTAACCCTAACCCACTAGTGTCCAAGATCACTTCAGGTGAGCTGCTATATAATTTATAAAACTAACCCTAACCCACTAGTGTCCAAAATCACTTCAGGTGAGCTGCTATATAATTTATAAAACTAACCCTAACCCACTAGTGTCCAAGATCACTTCAGGTGAGCTGCTATATAATTTATAAAACTAACCCTAACCCACTAGTGTCCAAAATCACTTCAGGTGAGCTGCTATATAATTTATAAAACTAACCCTAACCCACTAGTGTCCAAGATCACTTCAGGTGAGTTGCTATATAATTTATAAAACTAACCCTAACCCACTAGTGTCCAAAATCACTTCAGGTGAGCTGCTATATAATTTATAAAACTAACCCTAACCCACTAGTGTCCAAGATCACTTCAGGTGAGCTGCTATATAATTTATAAAACTAACCCTAACCCACTAGTGTCCAAGATCACTTCAGGTGAGCTGCTATATAATTTATAAAACTAACCCTAACCCACTAGTGTCCAAAATCACTTCAGGTGAGCTGCTATATAATTTATAAAACTAACCCTAACCCACTAGTGTCCAAGATCACTTCAGGTGAGCTGCTATATAATTTATAAAACTAACCCTAACCCACTAGTGTCCAAGATCACTTCAGGTGAGCTGCTATATAATTTATAAAACTAACCCTAACCCACTAGTGTCCAAGATCACTTCAGGTGAGCTGCTATAAGTCTGGATCTCAGAAAGGATTCTTCTTCTTTTTGTTCTCCTCCTCCTCCTCCCTGTTTTTCTTTTTCAATGGTTAAAATACATGTTTTTATCTCTTTTCCTTTTCCAGGTCAGCTATATCCACAGTGACTACTACCAAGCAGTGGTCAGACAATCCAGAGGTGACCCAGGTGGTTCCTCATCAGTCTCAGGTCAGCGGCCACTCCCCTGGCCCCTCCTCTGGCCCCCCGTCAGGGTCCTATGAGCAGGGAGGAGGAGGGGGAGGCGGAGTTTACAGTGATATCCTGATGGACTATGTATGGGGGAAGCAGCAGCAGCAGCAGAGACAGGTCCAACAGGTCCATGGCAATGGACAGTTCCCTTCCTCCGTTCCTGTACCTCCTCCTTCTCACTTCAACGGCTACCCCCACCCCCAGGGACATCTCCCAGGGCCCCAGCACGTCTCTGGGGGCCCGCCAGCCTACTCCAGCCCCCTGATGCTCCGTGGGAAACTTGGAGAGCCACGCCGGGTCAAGGTAACCCGTACCAAGTCCTGTGGTCCGTTCATCCCTCTCCAGCACCACCAGAATGAGGTACTCCACTTCTCCTCTTACACCTCCTCCTCTTCTGACCCTCCTCTTCCTCCCACCTCCTCCTCTTCCTCGACCGGGACCTCCACAGCTGCCCTGTACCCCCACCAGGGGACTGGGGTTGAGTCCCAAAAGCACCAGCATGGGTCTGGATCGGGACCCGGTCTCAATCTCAACCACAACCACCAGCTCGGACCACCCCAGTACTCTGACTCCGTCACCCCGGACGACCCCATCCGCAGCCTGCACAAGGCCCTGGCTCTGGAGGGCCTGAGGGACTGGTACCTGAGGAACAGCCTGGGTGGAGTAGCGGTGGGGGGGAAGGTACCGGGGCAGGACAACAGGGGGTCCCCCAGGAGGCGTACCACGAACTCCCTGCACGGGTCACACCCTCAGCATCTCCCACACCAGCCCCAGATCTACCAGGGAGACCGAGACAGAGACTACCCTCCCTGCCACCTGCCACAGTCACAGACCTTCCACGGGCACCCACTACATGGCAGGTAGGTGTGGTTGGTATGTACAGTATGCTATGTCTGAGTGGTTGTTGTAAGTCAGTGTGTGTACGCTCTAATGTTCTGTCTCTCTGTTGTCGTCCTCCGTTTGCTGCCAGAGGTACTTTATTACAATAGTAAGTCATAAATATTATTGACATTTAACATTTTATTATTATTATTATTATTATTATTATGATTTTTCATTTCCTTTATTTATCTCACTCTCTCTTTTCCATTCACCGAGCGGGCGGTCAGGGAAATGAAAGGCAAAAGGGTTTTGCATCTTCGTCAACAACAAATAGTGTGCTGACTCGACCCATCGTTCACCTGTTTTGGGAATACCTGATGGTCAAATGCTGACCTGTCTCCCGGGGACTTTTCATCTGTTATCGTGACTGTTGTATACATTCCACCTCAGGACAAACAAATATAACAAGCTAGGCACTTAAGCAATTGTACGAGACTATAAACAAGCAGGAAAACTTACATCCGGAGGCTGCCCTTGTCGCCGGAGATTTTAATTCTGCGTCATTAAGACACGTGATGCCCAACTACCATCAACACGTGTCCTTCACCACTAGGGGCAGTAAAGTCTTAGACCACTGTTACCCGACAAGGCCCTCCCTCGTGCACCATTCGGCAAATCAGATCCTGACTATATACTCATGTTTCCTGTTTACAAGCAGAAGTTCAAACAGGAAGTACCCGTGACACACTCAGTTGAGAAATGGTCATCAGAATCCCAGATTCTGGAATATGTTCCCAGACTCTCCAGATAACATCGACGAGCTAACCACCTCTGTCACCGGTTTCATAAGGAAATGCATCGGAGATGTTGTCCTACGGTGACGTTTCGCTGCTTCCCCAATCAAAAGCCCTGGATTAACACAGAGGTTGGAGCTAAACTAAAGGACAGGGCTACCACACACAGAGCTACCGTAGACAACCCTGAGGATACCACACACAGAGCTACCGTAGACAACCCTGAGGATACCACACACAGAGCTACCGTAGACAACCCTGAGGATACCACACACAGAGCTACCGTAGACAACCCTGAGGATACCACACACAGAGCTACCGTAGACAACCCTGAGGATACCACACACAGAGCTACCGTAGACAACCCTGAGGATACCACACACAGAGCTACCGTAGACAACATTTACATTTACATTTAAGTCATTTAGCAGACGCTCTTATCCAGAGCGACTTACAACCCTGAGGCTACGGCTGAGGACAGGAACAAGTACCAGAAGTCCCTCTACGACCTCCTCAGGGTCATCAAATGAGCAAAAGGACCATATAGGAACAAGGTGGAATCATATTACATAGGCTGCGACGCAGAGGTCAGAGGTTAGAGTCCATTACGGATTACAAAGGAAAGCCGTGATCTGCCCAACGACGCCTCTCTTCCAGATGAACTCAATGCATTTCAGGCACGCTTCGACAATAACAACACCGTACTGTGAGTGACGGCCCTCACCGACCCAGAGGACCAGGGGGATCACGCTCTCCGAGGCCAACTTGAGTAAGGTCTTTTAATCAGGTCAACAGTTGCGTGGCCGGACAGTATTCCAGAGCATGTTCTCGGAGCACATCACCTCCATCATCCAAGCCAGTTTAGACCCACTCCGCCCCAACATAGAATGACACAACCTCACTTGCACTCCACACTGCCCTCACCCATAAGAGGAATACCTATGTGAGAATGCTGTTCATTGACTACAGCTCAGCATTTAACACCATTGTCCCCTCCAAGCGTCTCACCAAGCTAAGGACCCTGTGACTGAACAGCTCCATCTGCAACTGGATCCTGGACTTCCTGACGGGCTGACCCCAGGTGGTGAGGGTAGGTAACAACCCATCCGCCATGCTGACCCTCGACACTGGAGTCCCCCAGGGGTGCGTGCTTAGTCCCCTCCTGTACTCCCACGACTGGCTGGCCACGCACGACTCCCAACACCATCATCAACATTGCTGACGACCAAACAGTGGTTGGTCCTTATCAAAAGCGAACGACGAGACAGCCTACAGGGAGTGGGTAAGTGACCTGGAAGTGTAAGTGACCTGGCACTCACACACACAGTTGTGAAGAAGGTGGGACTCTTCCCCCTCAGGAAGTTGAAAAGGTTTGGCATGGGCCCTCAAATCCCCCAAAAACTTCTACAGCTGCACCATTGAGAACATCTTGACTGCTTGGTATGGCAACAGCACCACCCTCGATGGCATGGTGCTACAGAAGGTGGTGCAGATAGCCCAGTACATCACTGTGGGCCGAGCCCACTGACATCCAGGACCTCTATGTCAGGCGGGTGTGAAACAAAAGTCCCGGAAAATCATTAGACTCCAGCGACCCAAGACATGTTCCAAGACATGTTCTCTCTGCTTCCGCAATCGGTACTGGAGCAACAAGTCTGACACCAACAGGCTCCTGAACAGCTTCTATACCCTAACCATAAGACTGCTAAATAGCTAACAAAATGGCTACACTGACTATCTGAGATGACCTTTTGTATTTTATGAAATTGTTTTTTAATCAAAGTTGATGTTCTGATAGATACGGATTCTGCGACACGGTTAGCTTTTTTCAGCTAGTTTGTGCCCCAGATTTCTGCTAAAACAGCACAACGGTTAGCGGTTACGGAACTGAAGTAAAACTACAACATTATCTTGAACATCCTTGTTGGCACAGGGAAAGAAATAATCATCTCTGTGTTATTGAAGGGATTTGGAACGTTACAGCCGCATCGCTGCCCTTGACGAGTTTCCTGAAGAAACTTTTGCAAAGACAGGAATGTCTCCTTTTGTGACAATTTTGACTTGCTGTGGGAGCAACCAACACTCTTTAAAAGAGACTGGATTCTCCCGAACCGCAGAGGTTCCAGAATTATCTCCATCAACGAACTGCTGAAGAGACTGGATTCTCCCGAACTGCAGAGGTTCCAGAATTATCTCCAGCGAACTGCTGAAGAGACTGGATTCTCCCGAACCGCAGGGGTTCCAGAATTATCTCCATCAACGAACTGCTTAAGAGACTGGATTCTCCCGATCCGCAGAGGTTCCAGAATTATCTCCAGCGAACTGCTTAAGAGACTGGATTCACCCGAACCGCAGAGGTTCCAGAATTATCTCCATCAACGAACTGCTTAAGAGACTGGATTCTCCCGAACCGCAGAGGTTCCAGAATTATCTCCAGCGAACTGCTTAAGAGACTGGATTCACCCGAACCGCAGAGGTTCCAGAATTATCTCCATCAACGAACTGCTTAAGAGACTGGATTCTCCCGAACCGCAGAGGTTCCAGAATTATCTCCATCAACGAACTGCTTAAGAGACTGGATTCACCCGAACCGCAGAAGTTCCAGAATGATCTCAAATCAAATCAAATCAAATGTATTTATATAGCCCTTCATACATCAGCTGATATCTCAAAGTGCTGTACAGCCTAAAACCCCAAACAGCAAGCAATGCAGGTGTAGAAGCATGGTGGTGGCTAGGAAAAACTCCCTAGAGGCCAAACCCTAGGAAGAAACCTAGAGAGGAACCAGGCTATGTGGGGTGGCCAGTCCTCCTCTGGCTGTGCCGGGTGGAGATTATAACAGAACAT
Source organism: Oncorhynchus keta (assembly GCF_023373465.1). Lineage (NCBI taxonomy): Eukaryota > Metazoa > Chordata > Actinopteri > Salmoniformes > Salmonidae > Oncorhynchus > Oncorhynchus keta. The sequence continues at coordinate 2,127,706 of NC_068448.1, read as the reverse complement.
GGCCAAGATGTTCAAATGTTCATAAATGACCAGCATGGTCGAATAATAATAAGGCAGAACAGTTGAAACTGGAGCAGCAGCACGGCCAGGTGGACTGGGGACAGCAAGGAGTCATCATCTCCATCAACATAGCGAACTGCTGAAGAGACTGACGGTGTGAGTTTTGGCTCCAGTCCTCCTCTCATAATAAGACAACAGAGGACATGGAAATCCTAATTCTATCGTATTACATCCCGGAGAAATAGAAGTGCAGTCAATGTAATTAGCCTATCTTCCTTTGGCTGTTAGCACCAAGGGTAATGTCAGCAATAATCATATGCCCATAGAATTGAATTCCACTGTTTCCACTGAAACTGTCTGCCTTAGGGAAGAAGCCTACTCGGTACCATTGGCTCAAATGTAAAATGTCACTGGCATGTCTACCTCGGATCAGCCTCTCAGAATAGCAACAAACAAGCAATCCAGAAAAGAGACAATAAATAACCCATGTTAAAATATGTAGCCTGAGAAACATGGTTCATGAAATTGATTCCTTTGATGATGTAGTAGTATCTACAGTTGAAGTCGGACGTTTGCATACACTTTAGCCAAATACATTTGAAGTCAATTTTTCACAATTCCTGACGTTTAATCCTAGTAAAAATGCCCTGTCTTAGGCCAGTTAGGATCACCACTTTATTTTAAGAATGTGAAATGTCAGAATAATAGTAGAGAATGATTTATTTCAGATTTATTTCTTTCATCACATTCCCAGTGGATCAGACATTTACATACACTCAATTAGTATTTGGTAGCATTGCCTTTAAATTGTTTAACTTGGGTTAAATTTTTCGGGTTGCCTTCCACAAGCTTCCCACAATAATTTGGGTGAATTTTGGCCCATTCCTCCTGACAGAGCTGGTGTAACTGAGTCAGGTTTGTAGGCCTCCTTGCTCGCACACACTTTTTCAGTTGTGCCCACAAATGTTCTATGGGATTGGAAGTACTTTGGAAGTATGCTTGGGGTCATTGTCCATTTAGAAGACCCATTTGCAACCAAGCTTTAACTTCCTGACTGATGTCTTGAGATGTTGCTTCAATATATCCACATAATTTTCCCACCTCATGATGCCATCTATTTTGTGAAGTGCACCAGTCCCTCCTGCAGCAAAACACCCCCACAACATGTTGCTGGCACCCAAGTGCTTCACGGTTGGGATGGTGTTCTTCGGCTTTCAAGCCTCCCCCTTTTTCCTCCAAACATAACGATGGTTATTATGGCCAAACAGTTTTTTGTTTCATCAGACCAGAGGACATTTCTCCAAAAAGTACGATCTTTGTCCCCATATGCAGTCGCAAACAGTAGTCTGGCTTTATTATGGCGGTTTTGGAGCAGTGGCTTCTTCCTACCTGAGCGGCCTTTCAGGTTATGTCGATATAGGACTCGTTTTACTGTGGATATAGATACTTTTGTACCCGTTTCCTCCAGCATCTTCACAAGGTCCTTTGCTGTTGTTCTGGGATTGATTTGCATTTTTCACACCAAAGTACGTTCATCTCTAGGAGACAGAAGGCGTCTCCTTCCTGAGAGGTATGACAGCTGCATGGTCCCATGGTGTTTATACTTGCATACTATTATTTGTCCAGATGAACGTGGTACCTTCAGGCGTTTGGAAATTGCTCCCAAGGATGAACCAGACTTGTTGAGGTCTACAATGTTTTTTTCTGAGGTCTTGGCTGATTTATTTTGATTTCCCCATGATGTCAAGCAAAGAGGCACTGAATTTGAAGGTAGGCCTTGAAATACATCCACAGGTACACTAAAATTATATCAATTAGCCTATCAGAAGCTTCTAAAGCCATGACATCATTTTCTGGATTTTTCCAAGCTGTTTAAAGGCACAGTCAACTTAGTGTATGTAAACTTCTGACCCACTGGAATTGTAATACATGAATTAGAAGTGAAATAATCTGTCTGTAAACAATTGTTGGAAAAATGACTTGTGTCCTGCACAGAGTAGATGTCCTAACCAACTTGCCAAAACTATAGTTTGTTAACAAGAAATTTGTGGAGTGGTTGAAAAACGAGTTTTAATGACTCCAACCTAAGTGTATTTAAACTTCTGACTTCAACTGTTAACATGGTTCTAGAATATACAGGAAAGATAGACGATTCCTTTGATGATGCAGTAGTATCTTTTCATGGTTCTAGAATATACAGGAAATATAGACGATTCCTTTGATGATGCAGTTATATCTTTTCATGGTTCTAGAATATACAGGAAATATAGACGATTCCTTTGATGATGCAGTTATATCTTTTCATGGTTCTAGAATATACAGGAAAGATAGATGCGATATCCTTTGATGATGCAGTTATATCTTTTCATGGTTCTAGAATATACAGGAAAGATAGACGATTCCTTTGATGATGCAGTAGTATCTTTTCATGGTTCTAGAATATACAGGAAATATAGACGATTCCTTTGATGATGCAGTTATATCTTTTCATGGTTCTAGAATATACAGGAAATATAGACGATTCCTTTGATGATGCAGTTATATATTTTCATGGTTCTAGAATATACAGGAAAGATAGACGATTCCTTTGATGATGCAGTTATATCTTTTCATGGTTCTAGAATATACAGGAAAGATAGACGATTCCTTTGATGATGCAGTTATATCTTTTCATGGTTCTAGAATATACAGGAAAGATAGACGATTCCTTTGATGATGCAGTTATATCTTTTCATGGTTCTAGAATATACAGGAAAGATAGACGATTCCTTTGATGATGCAGTAGTATCCATACATGGTTCTAGAATATACAGGAAAGATAGACGATTCCTTTGATGATGCAGTTATATCTTTTCATGGTTCTAGAATATACAGGAAATATAGACGATTCCTTTGATGATGCAGTTATATCTTTTCATGGTTCTAGAATATACAGGAAAGATAGACGATTCCTTTGATGATGCAGTTATATCTTTTCATGGTTCTAGAATATACAGGAAAGATAGACGATTCCTTTGATGATGCAGTTATATCTTTTCATGGTTCTAGAATATACAGGAAAGATAGACGACTCCTTTGATGATGCAGTAGTATCTATACATGGTTCTAGAATATACAGGAAAGATAGACGATTCCTTTGATGATGCAGTTATATCTTTTCATGGTTCTAGAATATACAGGAAATATAGACGATTCCTTTGATGATGCAGTTATATCTTTTCATGGTTCTAGAATATACAGGAAATATAGACGATTCCTTTGATGATGCAGTTATATCTATACATGGTTCTAGAATATACAGGAAAGATAGACGACTCCTTTGATGATGCAGTAGTATCTATACATGGTTCTAGAATATACAGGAAAGATAGACGACTCCTTTGATGATGCAGTAGTATCTATACATGGTTCTAGAATATACAGGAAATATAGACGATTCCTTTGATGATGCAGTAGTATCTATACATGGTTCTAGAATATACAGGAAATATAGACGATTCCTTTGATGATGCAGTAGTATCTTTTCATGGTTCTAGAATATACAGGAAAGATAGACGACTCCTTTGATGATGCAGTAGTATCTATACATGGTTCTAGAATATACAGGAAATATAGACGATTCCTTTGATGATGCAGTAGTATCTTTTCATGGTTCTAGAATATACTGGAAAGATAGACGATTCCTTTGATGATGCAGTAGTATCTATACATGGTTCTAGAATATACAGGAAAGATAGACGATTCCTTTGATGATGCAGTAGTATCTATACATGGTTCTAGAATATACAGGAAAGATAGACGATTCCTTTGATGATGCAGTAGTATCATTTCTAGAATATACAGGAAAGATCATGATGCAGTTCTAGAATATACTGGAAATATAGACGACTCCTTTGATGATGCAGTAGTATCTATACATGGTTCTAGAATATACAGGAAGATAGACGACTCCTTTGATGATGCAGTAGTATCCATACATGGTTCTAGAATATACAGGAAGTATAGACGATTCCTTTGATGATGCAGTTATATCTTTTCATGGTTCTAGAATATACAGGAAATATAGACGATTCCTTTGATGATGCAGTAGTATCTTTTCATGGTTCTAGAATATACAGGAAATATAGAGAAGTTGCTATAGACCTCCAAGTGCTAAAAGTATGTTTTTGGACTATATGTGTGAAATGCTCGATGATGTATGTAATATGAACAGAGAAGAATATTTTCTGGGTGACCTAACTATTGACTGGTTGTCAACTAGCTGTTCACACACAAAAAAAGGAGCTTCAAACTATAACCAGTGTGCCTACAATATTGTTCAGGTTATCAGTCAACCTGCCAGGGTATTTACAAACAGAGCAGGAACTAAATCATTAACGTGTATTGATCACATCTTTATTAATGCTGCAGAAATCTGATGTAAAGCAGTATCCAGATCCATCGGATGTAGTGATCAGAATATAATAGCCGTATCTAGAGAAAAACTAAGTTCCAAAACGGGTCCTGGTCATGCAAGAAGTTTTGATTTTTATGTCGAAGATGTGAAAAATATTTGTTGTTCTGATGTGTAATGAGGAACTTTGACGCATTTCTGAAACTGCCTCCGGTTACTGATAGAAATGATCTGAAACTGCTTCCTGTTACTGATAGAAATGCCCCATCAGGAAAATCGGACTATCCCCGAACAAGTGTTGGGCCAGTAACTGAAACTGTTCCTCCGCTGAGAAATGCGAATCTATCCCGAGTGTTGGGCCAGTAACTGAAAGGTTGCTACAAATCTGTCGTTCTGCCTCTGAACAAGGCAGTTAACCCACTGTTCCCGGGCCGTCATTGAAAATAAGATTTTGTTCTTAACTGACTTGCCTGGTTAAATAAAGGTTAAATGAGAACTTCCAAATCTCCATGGATAGAGGATGAATTGAAAAAGCTGTATGGCTGAGAGGGATGAACCAAAGGGACAAGTAAGGACAAGCCACCTTGTACCAACAACCTGGATGGTAAATTGCTGAAGTTGGTAGCGGAATACTGTTTGCTACATCTTCAATTTAAGCCTAGAAGACGGTGTATACTCTCAGGCTCGGAGGGGGGCAAAGGTGATTCCGCTACCCAAGAAGCACCCTTTAATGGTTCAAACAGCCGACCAATCAGCTTGTCCAAAAGCAAACTTTTTGGAAAAACAAATTAACAATGGACTGTCAGCATGCTTATAGAGAAGGGCAGTCGACATGCACTGCACTGACACAAATGACTGATGATTGGTTGAAAGAAATGGATAATAATAAGATTGTGAGCTGTTTTGTTACATTTCAGTGCAGCTTTTGATATTCTTGATCATAACCTATTGCTGAAAAAAACATTTACATTTATTTTGTATTTCCATCCTCTGCCTTAGAAAACTATCTAATAGGGTTTTCTTTAATGGAAGCCTCTCTAATGCAAATTTGGTTGAGTGAGGTATACCGCAGGGCAGCCAGTTAGGGCCATTATTGTTTTCTGTTTTTTTAAAACCTGTACTACTGCCCGGTTGTGTGGTCATGTGCGACAAAGAAGAACATAGGAAAATTGCAGTCCAGAACAGAGCAGCACATATTGCACATAGGGTGTACATGGATGGCGAGTGTCAGCATGTTAATCTCTCCTGGCTCAAAGTTGAGGAGAGATTGACTGCATCACTATTGGTCTTTGTGCTGAGGTGTTGATTTGTACCAAACGGTCTGTTCAAGCAGTTGGCAACACAGTTCAGACACTCATCTGTACAACACAACACATTCAACCAGAGGTCTCTTCACAGTCCCCAGGTCCAGAACAGAGGCTTGGGGAAACACAGTATTAAATAGAGCCATGACGAAATGGAACTCTCTGTCACTACAGATAGTTTAGTTTATTTTTGTTTTTTTTACCTGATAAAAACACCTTTATGGCACAATGGGGACTGTGAAGAGACAGACATATTTTATAAATTATGTAGTGTATTACATAGGGTATTATGTAGTGTTATGTAGTGTATTACATAGGGTATTATGTAGTGTTATGTAGTGTATTACATAGGGTATTATGTAGTGTTATGTAGTGTATTACATAGGGTATTATGTAGTGTATTACATAGGGTATTATGTAGTGTATTACATAGGGTATTATGTAGTGTTATGTATTGTATATTACGTAGGGTATATGGTATGCTGACCCTGTATATAGTATGCTGACCCTGTAATGAGTATACAGTATGCTGACCCTGTATATACTATATAGTATGCTGACCCAGTATACAGTATGCTGACCCTGTAATGAGTATACAGTATGCTGACCCTGTATATACTATACATTATGCTGACCCTGTATATACTATATAGTATGCTGACCCTGTATATACTATATAGTATGCTGACCCTGTTTATATAGTATGCTGACCCTGTATATAGTATGCTGACCTTGTAGACAGTATGCTGACCCTGTAGACAGTATGCTGACCCTGTATACAGTATGCTGACCCTGTAGACAGTATGCTGACCCTGTAGACAGTATGCTGACCCTGTATATAGTATGCTGACCCTGTATATAGTATGCTGACCCTGTAGACAGTATGCTGACCCTGTAGACAGTATGCTGACCCTGTAGACAGTATGCTGACCCTGTAGACAGTATGCTGACCCTGTAGACAGTATGCTGACCCTGTAGACAGTATGCTGACCCTGTAGACAGTATGCTGACCCTGTAGACAGTATGCCGACCCTGTATACAGTATGCTGACCCTGTAGACAGTATGCTGACCCTGTAGACAGTATGCTGACCCTGTAGACAGTATGCTGACCCTGTAGACAGTATGCTGACCCTGTAGACAGTATGCTGACCCTGTAGACAGTATGCTGACCCTGTAGACAGTATGCTGACCCTGTAGACAGTATGCTGACCCTGTAGACAGTATGCTGACCCTGTAGACAGTATGCTGACCTGTATATGCTGAGTATGCAGTATGCTGACCCTGTAGACAGTATGCTGACCCTGTAGACAGTATGCTGACCCTGTAGACAGTATGCTGACCCTGTAGACAGTATGCTGACCCTGTAGACAGTATGCTGACCCTGTAGACAGTATGCTGACCCTGTAGACAGTATGCTGACCCTGTAGACAGTATGCTGACCCTGTAGACAGTATGCTGACCCTGTAGACAGTATGCCGACCCTGTAGACAGTATGCTGACCCTGTAGACAGTATGCTGACCCTGTAGACAGTATGCCGACCCTGTATGCTGATGTAGTATGCCGACCCTGTAGACAGTATGACAGTATGCTGACCCTGTAGACAGTATGCTGACCCTGTAGACAGTATGCTGACCCTGTAGACAGTATGCCGACCCTGTAGACAGTATGCCGACCCTGTAGACAGTAATCCTACTTTCTTGTGTTCTTCTTATTTGTATTTATTGTTGTTCAACATTGTTGTTTTTGGTGCTACGTTGATATTGGTTAGTCCATTGTTGGGGTTTAGAGCTGAAAGACATTCCACTGTACATTGAAACTCTCTCTCCCTCTCTTTCTCAGGTCTCTGTATCAGGAGTCCTTCCCATCCCAGATGCAGGAGCTGACCCTGAAAGAACCCAGCACTGACAGAGGTGATCTGCCTACTCCGGGTACACTGGTCTGACAACAACAACAACAACAACAACAACAACAACAAAAGAGGTGATCTGCCTACCCCGGGTACACTGGTCTAACAACAACAACAACAACAACAACAGAGGTGATCTGCCTGGTCTGACCCTGCCTACCCGGGTACACTGGTCTGACAACAACAACAACAACAACAACAACAACAACAGAGGTGACCTGCCTACCCCGGGTACACTGGTCTGACAACAACAACAACAACAACAACAACAACAACAACAGAGGTGACCTGCCTACCCCGGGTACACTGGCCTGTCTAACAACAACAACAACAACAACAACAACAACAACAACAGAGGTGACCTGCCTACCCCGGGTACACTGGTCTAACAACAACAACAACAACAACAACAACAGAGGTGATCTGCCTACCCCGGGTACACTGGTCTAACAACAACAACAACAACATCATCAACAACAACAACAACAACAACAAACAGACATGTTACTGACTGAATGATACACAGTCATATTGTATGACTTCATGGACCTGCATACGAAAAGGAAAATATGAAGGACATTTATTTACACAATATTTGTATTGTTTTTCTGCACATTTTTTTTTTTTTTTTTGGGGGAGAATGATAGAAGAATGTGACATTCTTCTGGAACTCAAAAGATAAGTTGTTGCCCCCCTCCCCCACCCCCTCCCCCACCCCCTAAGGGAGCTTTCCTTCCCAGTGCATCATCAAGGTCGGATCATGCACTGCCTCTGAAGATCAATGACAAGGTGCTTGAAAGAGTGTAGCACTTCAAACAGTCTCTGGTAGGAATATAGGCCAGCGGGATCCAGGTGAAGGACGTTGAACAAGGTCACAGACAGTGTGGGTACGGGTTCCTCAACCGTTAATTTCTCTTAAGTGAACCATCTTCGTCATCTTCGTCGTCATCCACATAGAATTTCAGGTCTTCAGTAGAGACGACAAAATGGATAAGTACACACACACACACACACACACACACACACACACACACACACACACACACACACACACACACACACACACACACACACACACACACACACACACACACACACACACAAACCACACAAACTAACCAAACAGAAAGCACACCCATACGTTGTCACACAGACCCTACAGTACAACGAATCAGGTCGGTTAGGGAATGGGAAAGAGATGTCTGTGTTAACTCCGATACACTGATCCGTGTCAGTCTACAGAAGGATCTGCAGTCTATAATCACATTTCTATGACAGACAGACAAAACAAGGGGGGGGCTTTTATATCAGCGATGAGGTTTAGTCAGTTGTTTTGCCCACCAGAAACAATAAGATAATACCAGCTCCCTCTAGCACAGTGCTCTCTCAATAACACACAATAACCTGGACTCAGGGGTAGACGTAACATAGTAAAGGTAAATCCAGGACACTCTCCAATTAGTATGACATGTTAAGTTTCAGATGTTATGTATACATTTTTTGATGTCCGTCATCCATTTCGTATGATATGTTACGAATTGCAATTCGTACAATAGATTACGAATTTGCAAAACAAATTCCAATTTGTTATGGGTAACATTAGCTAGGTGGCTAACGTTATCTAGGCTAGGGGTTAGCAGTTAAAGGGTTAAGGTTAGGTAAAGGGTTAGCTAACATGCTAAGTCGTTGCTAAAATGCTAAAACTTTCGGTTTGCTAGACGTTCGTGTTATATGCCCACCCAGCCACCCCGACCAACAACCCTACATTCGATTTTGCCTTAAAACCTCTACAGGATCGTGTCCCCCAAGCGGGATGATTGAGCTAACATAGGCTAATGCGATTAGCATGAGGTTGTATGTAACAAGAACATTTCCCAGGACATAGACATATCTGATGTGGGCAGAAAGCTTACATTTGTGTTAATCTAACTGCACTGTCCAATTTACAGTAGCTATTACAGTGAACTAATACCATGCTATTGTTTGAGGAGAGTGCACAGTTTTGAACATGAAAATGTGTCAATAAACCAATTAGGCACATTTGGGCAGACTTGATACATCCAGAAATGCAATGGTTCATTGAATCAGTCTAAAACTTTGCACATACACTGCTGCCATCTAGTGGCCAACATCTAAATTATGCCTAACCTGGAATAATACATTATGGCCTTTCTCTTGCATTTCAAAGATGATGGAACAAAACAAAACTGCATGTTTTTTTATTTTCTTTGTATTATCTTTTACCAGATCTAATGTGTTATATTCTCCTACATTCCTTTCACATGTCCACAAACATCAAAGTGTTTCCTTTCAAATGGTACCAAGAATATGAATATCCTTGCTTCAGGGCCTGAGCTACAGGCAGTTAGATTTGGGTCATTAGCCCGGAAATGGAAAGAAAAAAAGGGTCTGATCCTTTTACTTTCTATCTCATGTAACCAAACATTACATATCATACTAATATGAGTGTCTCAGATTTACATTTACTATACTACGTCTAGTCAATGAGCCCAGGCTGGACACAATACCAGCTATCACCGGTCCTTGTAGGATGCTTCACATTAATCAGGACGAACAACAGTCATGTTATATTATATCCCTTTGGTTCCATTTCAAACACGAAGGGGTGTTGTCGTTCCGGACTGCTGCTTGCACTAGTGTGCCAATAGGTGGCACCAAAGGGTGCTTATATTCTTTCCACAGCCCACCGAGCCCAGCCCACAGATAATGACAATGTCATAGATCACCTGTTTTGTCATTTCTCTTCTCAGCTAATCAGACCTTTAACCCCCCCCCCCAAAAAAAAGGGGTGTTCTACTGAATAAAACAAGCACAATATTCTTATCTATGATGAGCAGCAGGATAGAGACACTTGGGTAAAGGAGGATAACCTCATTTAAAAAAATGTTGATCATTTAGCAGACGCTCTTATCCAGAGCAATTTACAGGAGCAATTAGGGTTAAGTGCCTTGCTCAAGGGCACATCGACATAGCTGAAAAATATTTGGCTTGGATATTCGAACCAGCGACCTTTAGGCTACTGGTCCAACGCTCCTACTTGCTAGGATACCTGCTGCCCTATATAAAACCATGCAACCGACAGCTCAGATTCAGGTATGCACCTTATAAAGGCAATGTGGTAAACACTGCAAATGTCGTCTCAATCACAAATTACTTTTAAATGTTACAAGCGTGAATCTTTAAATTGATATCCTGTTCTTTGAAACTCAAAACAACTGAAAAAAAACTCAAGATAGAAAATGTACTATGTTTTTGTACTGCGTAGTTTTCCATGAATTGAACCATGAGACCAGCCAGATTAAATATGAAATCAGGTATTGACCATCCTCAGACCAAAACACTGGACTGGATGAATGGATAAGTATTGCTGGTAAATCTACCTTCATCCATAGCATCAAATCTATGATGTCTTCTTGACCTTTTGCTGTTTAAGTCCATGTCCATCATAATTCAGTCAGGTATAAATCAAGTCACTGTAGCCTGGGGGCCAGTCTGTTTAGCCTGGGAGCCAGTCTGTTTAGCCTTGGGGCCAGTCTGTTTAGCCTGGGAGCCAGTCTGTTTAGCCTGGGAGCCAGTCTGATTAGCCTGGGGTCCAGTCTGTTTAGCCTGGGAGCCAGTCTGTTTAGCCTGGGGGCCAGTCTGTTTAGCCTGGGAGCCAGTCTGTTTAACCTGGGGTCCAGTCTGTTTAGCCTGGGAGCCAGTCTGTTTAACCCGGGAGCCAGTCTGTTTAGTCTGGGAGCCAGTCTGTTTAGCCCGGGAGCCAGTCTGTTTAGCCTGGGGGCCAGTCTGTTTAGCCTGGGGGCCAGTCTGTTTAGCCTTGGGGCCAGTCTGTTTAGCCTGGGAGCCAGTCTGTTTAGCCTGGGAGCCAGTTTGTTTAGCCTGGGAGCCAGTCTGTTTAGCCTGGGGGCCAGTCTGTTTAGCCTGGGGGCCAGTCTGTTTAGCCTGGGAGCCAGTCTGTTTAACCTGGGGTCCAGTCTGTTTAGCCTGGGAGCCAGTCTGTTTAACCCGGGAGCCAGTCTGTTTAGTCTGGGAGCCAGTCTGTTTAGCCCGGGAGCCAGTCTGTTTAGCCTGGGGGCCAGTCTGTTTAGCCTGGGGGCCAGTCTGTTTAGCCTGGGGGCCAGTCTGTTTAGCCTGGGGGCCAGTCTGTTTAGCCTGGGGGCCAGTCTGTTTAGCCTGGGAGCCAGTCTGTTTAACCTGGGAGCCAGTCTGTTTAGCCCGGGAGCCAGTCTGTTTAGCCCGGGGGCCAGTCTGTTTAGCCCGGGGGCCAGTCTGTTTAGCCTGGGAGCCAGTCTGTTTAGCCTGGGAGCCAGTCTGTTTATCCCGGGAGCCAGTCTGTTTAGCCCGGGAGCCAGTCTGTTTAGCCCGGGAGCCAGTCTGTTTAGCCCGAGCCAGTCTGTTTAGCCCGGGAGCCAGTCTGATTAGCCCGGGAGCCAGTCTGTTTAGCCCGGGAGCCAGTCTGTTTAGCCTGGGGGCCAGTCTGTTTAGCCCTGGAGCCAGTCTGATTAGCCCGGGAGCCAGTCTGTTTAGCCTGGGGGCCAGTCTGTTTAGCCTGGGGGCCAGTCTGTTTAGCCTGGGAGCCAGTCTGTTTAGCCTGGGAGCCAGTCTGATTAGCCTGGGGTCCAGTCTGTTTAGCCTGGGGGCCAGTCTGTTTAGCCTGGGGGCCAGTCTGTTTAGCCTGGGGGCCAGTCTGTTTAGCCTGGGGGCCAGTCTGTTTAGCCTGGGGGCCAGTCTGTTTAGCCTGGGAGCCAGTCTGTTTAGCCCGGGAGCCAGTCTATTTAGCCTGGGAGCCAGTCTGATTCTGCTCTCCTGTCAACTCTTAATGGAATTGTCATGCCAAACGTTTTCATGTTCAGCCAATGACAAGTCGGCAACATCATAAACAGATCTGATACCAGGCTAAACTCAATTTAATCGACCCTGTCAACATTCCCATAACCCATATACAGCAATACATACATTTCTGTTCAGTATTTTCCTGAAAATATTCAATATTGCTTTCCATGCTGTATTCTCATCTATGCCTAGACACTTTTCTAAAAGAGATATTGTGCTATACAGTAGCTACTAAAGCAATCAATCTTTGTTCAAGGACTTAAGAGCGGACCCCATTCAGGTTTAAAAAAATATATATATATATATATATATGGTATTGTGACATACACCAGTTGCAACTAAATCCAGACTGGATCTCTTCATGTGAAACGGAACTGAATTCAGTCTGGATCTCCTCATGTGAAACGGAACTGAATTCAGTCTGGATCTCTTCATGTGAAACGGAACTGAATTCAGTCTGGATCTCCTCATGTGAAACGGAACTGAATTCAGTCTGGATCTCTTCATGTTAAACGGAACTGAATTCAGTCTGGATCTCTTCATGTGAAACGGAACTGAATTCAGTCTGGATCTCTTCATGTGAAACAGAACTGAATTCAGTCTGGATCTCTTCATGTGAAACGGAACTGAATTCAGTCTGGATCTCTTCATGTGAAACGGAACTGAATTCAGTCTGGATCTCTTCATGTGAAACGGAACTGAATTCAGTCTGGATCTCTTCATGTGAAACGAAACTGAATTCAGTCTGGATCTCCTCATGTGAAACGGAACTGAATTCAGTCTGGATCTCTTCATGTGAAACTGAACTGAATTCAGTCTGGATCTCTTCATGTGAAACTGAACTGAATTCAGTCTGGATCTCTTCATGTGAAACGGAACTGAATTCAGTCTGGATCTCCAGGCTAGGCTGAATTTTATTCTCTTTATTCCTCTTTTGCCAAATGCTGCCATGCTTCCTCCATTTTGTATTTACAACCAAGCTGCATGACAACAACAATCAATTCCAAACTTTTTTTGACAAAGCAAACCAATATGTCCCTCAGGTTAAATGATCAATGGGAGTAGTTGTTTAATTATGTTAATGTCCCTACTGTAGTTGAGCACAATTTTTTTATATTTAAAAAAAAAATTGCACTTCTCTTGAAAAATTCTATGGATTATTACTGTGAAAGATCCAGAGTTCCTTCAGTAGAACTTCTTGTGACGTGATGCTTCCAACTTCTTGACCAAATAGCTGTGATATGAGCAGCTGACAGCGTGTGGTTTGTGTTACGTGTGACATGTTGTGACACTGGCACACGACAGTTGTCTGTATAAATCAACAATGATGACATTTGACTTCACATTTACATATTTACATTTAAGTCATTTAGCAGACGCTCTTATCCAGAGCGACTTACAAATTGGTGCATTCACCTTATGACATCCAGTGGAACAGCCACTTTACAATAGTGCATCTAAATCTTTTAAGGGGGGGGGGGTGATGTCCAGTTGAACACGCTTGTGACGTGGTCTGTGACGTGGTCCAGCTTCTCGGTGATGGGTACTGAACATTGAACACCAACACCTGTGTAAATAGGAGGTTTTTCCTCCTGAAAGACACTAGCAGTGGTTGACTACGTCAAATCTAAACATTTGCAACAGGGAGACAACGGCATGGAAGCGTAGACTGAGAAGGCAGAGAAATGTTAATCAGACCAAATGTTCTGTAAACACGAGAGGCTGGGAGGACGTCGCAACATCATCAGCTACAGAATCTCACCATGTCACAGATATATTATCAGAGTGCTCAGCGTACCTCTAGTCTGACATCAGTCACCGTCAACAGATATAAGTTCATTACATAGAACAGACGAGAGTCCCACATAGAACAGACGAGAGTCCCACATAGAACAGACGAGAGTCCCACATAGAACAGACGAGAGTCCCACATAGAACAGACGAGAGTCCCACATAGAACAGACGAGAGTCCCGCATAGAACAGACGAGTCCCGCATAGAACAGACGAGAGTCCCACATAGAACAGACGAGAGTCCCACATAGAACAGACGAGAGTCCCACATAGAACAGACGAGTCCCACATAGAACAGACGAGTCCCACATAGAACAGACGAGAGTCCCACATAGAACAGACGAGTCCCTCATAGAACAGACGAGAGTCCCGCATAGAACAGACGAGAGTCCCGCATAGAACAGACGAGAGTCCCGCATAGAACAGACGAGAGTCCCGCATAGAACAGACGAGAGTCCCGCACAGAACAGACGAGAGTCCCGCATAGAACAGACGAGAGTCCCGCATAGAACAGACGAGTCCCGTATAGAACAGACGAGAGTCCCTCACAGAACAGACGAGAGTCCCGCATAGAACAGACGAGAGTCCCGCACAGAACAGACGAGAGTCCCGCACAGAACAGACGAGAGTCCCACACAGAACAGACGAGAGTCCCGCATAGAACAGACGAGAGTCCCACACAGAACACTGGATATCATGCGTATTACAGAAAGTAAAAACATACAGTACATTCGTAAAGTATTCAGACCCCTTGACTTTTTCAACATTTTGTTACGTTACAGCCTTATTCTAAAATGGATTCAATTAAAAAAAAAAATCCTCATCAATCTACACACAATACTCCAAAGCAAAGCAAAGCAAAAACAGGTTTTTAGAAATGTTTGCAAATTTATAAAAACAAAAATGCCTTATTGACATAAGTATTCAGACCCTTAGCTATGAGACTTGAAATTGAGCTCAGGTGCATCCTGTTTCCATTGATCATCCTTGAGATGTTTCTACAACTAGATTGGAGTCCAACTGTGGTAAATTCAATTGATTGGACGTGATTTGGAAAGGCACACACCTGTCTATATAAGGTCCCACAGTTCAAAGTGCACGTCAGAACAAAAACCAAGCCATGAGGTCCAAGGAATTGTCTGTAGAGCTACAAGACAGGATTGTGTCTAGGCTTAGATCTGGGGAAGGGTACCACATTTTTATTGCAGCATTACCAACACATGCCTGCAGCGTTGAAGGTCCCCAACAACACAGTGGCCTCCATCATTCTTAAATGGAAGAAGTTTGGAACTACCAAGACTCTTCCTAGAGCTGGCAGCCCGGCCAAACTGAGCAATCAGGGGAGAAGGGCCTTGGTCAGGGAGGTGACCAAGAACCCAATGGTCACTCTGACAGAGCTCCAGAGTTCCTCTGTGGAGTTGGGAGAATCTTCCAGAAGGACAACTATCTCTGCAGCACTGCACCAATCAGGCCTTTATGGTAGAGTGGCCAGACAGAAGCCACTCCTCAGTAAAAAGTCAAATGACAGCCCGCTTGGAGTTTGCCAAAAGACTCTCAGAACATGAGAAACAAGATTCTCTGGTCTGATGAAACCAAGACTGAACTCTTTGGCCTGAATGCCAAGTGTCACGTCTGGAGGAAACCAGGCACCATCCCTACGGTGAAGCATGGTGGTGGCAGCATCATACTGTGGGGAAGGTTTTTAGCAGCAGGGACTGGGAGACTAGTCAGGATAGAGGGAAGCTGAACAGAGCAAAGTACAGAGAGATTCTTGATGAAAACCTGTTCCAGAGTGCTCAAAACCTTAGACTGGGGCGAAGGTTCACCTTCGAAGGTTCACCTTCCAACAGGACAACGACTCTAAGCACATTATAATCCATTTTAGAACGCTGTATAGTTACAAAACACCCATTGTTGCATGTTCTTTCCGCAAACTGTCATAAACATGAATCACCCGGCTTCTGTCCAATCAAAATCAACATTGACATTATCCCACCCCTGGTTAGACACTATTGGCTCAAGAAGCCAAACGTAACACGATATCTGCCAATTGAAATCTTTTGTCTTGCCCATTCATCCTCTGAATGACACACATGCACAATCAATGTCTCAATTATCTCAAGATTTAAAAGTCCTTCTTTAACCCGCCTCCTCCCCTTCATCTACACTGATTTGAAGTGGATTTAACAAGTGACATCAATAAGGGATTCATAGCTTTCACCTGGAGATTCACCTGGTCAGTCTATGTCATGAAAAGAGCTTAATGTTTTGTACACTCAGTGTATATAATGATTATATGTATCAATTGGGTGCTGATTGTTTTATAAACTCTGACATGATGTTTTGTAGCTGTAGGCCTAACAGCACAAACATCTCCCGACACATTCCTCTCTTGCTAGGTGCATAATTAAAGGAGAATTACACAAAAAATACTCTATTTGGGGGGTTCCAGACTTCAAAAATGGTGTTCTGATGTGTTTGAAGCATTGACATGGACTTAGATCCTCGTTGTTTCTCTATGAATCGTTGTAATATTGTTCAGAAGAAGAAAAAAAAACTCCCAAACCAGGAAAATGAAAATGGAGAAAACTGAATTTGGGAAAATACTAAATATATTTTAATAGGGTCCCCCCTTGGAGTTGGTTAATAACCATGACTTTACCAGGTATGTTGACAGAAAACACATCTGTTGTACACCAAGGACCCAGGGAAGAGTTGCAGGGGAAGATATGAGAAGAATGTGCCTATTTTGAAAGCAATAAAAAAAAAAGTAGCTTGCGAAAGGTTTCATTTTTTAATAAATAAAAAAAAAGCAGCTCTCATGCTAGAAAAGGTTCTAGACTGTTTTATTATGACAATGCAATTCCCCCACTTGTTTTCTTTCCTTGAGGTTGTAAATTACATTATCCTTCTCATATCTACTTGGATTATTATGGACCATAATGAGGAGGAAGCCAAGGGAACTGCTTTCATTTCTAAATGACTCCTTTCGTTCATTTTAGCAACAAGGACTGGAGGCAAAACATGTATTTGACCTACGAGGAGGATAAAGACGTCTCTTCAACTTCTACTTTTCTTCTTCTGTGGTTGTGACTATGGACATATTGATGGACTTTATGAATTGTTCTTTTGCATAGCGATGAATGCACCCTGTAAAAAAAAAGAAGAAGATATGAAGCTTTTTCTATCTTTGTCATTTTTTTTGGCCATTTGTACTGCTTTTTATCTGATCTCACATTAACTTTCTGAATTATTCATATGATTCAAATGACAAATAAATGTTTCTTGTATGAATGTTGTAAATGCTGTTTTTATTCAAGTGATTCTGACTGAGTGGTCTGGTAGCCTACCACACGATCTGTTAACTGCAGCATTCTGACTGAGTGGTCTGGTAGCCTACCACACGATCTGTTAACTGCAGCATTCTGACTGAGTGGTCTGGTAGCCTACCACACGACCTGTTAACTGCAGCATTCTGACTGAGTGGTCTGGTAGCCTACCACACGATCTGTTAACTGCAGCATTCTGACTGAGTGGTCTGGTAGCCTACCACACGATCTGTTAACTGCAGCATTCTGACTGAGTGGTCTGGTAGCCTACCACACGACCTGTTAACTGCAGCATTCTGACTGAGTGGTCTGGTAGCCTACCACACGACCTGTTAACTGCAGCATTCTGACTGAGTGGTCTGGTAGCCTACCACACGATCTGTTAACTGCAGCATTCTGACTGAGTGGTCTGGTAGCCTACCACACGACCTGTTAACTGCAGCATTCTGACTGAGTGGTCTGGTAGCCTACCACACGATCTGTTAACTGCATTGTGAGTGGTTTATTTTTGTTTATAGGGAGAGTGGGAGCACTAGGTGATGATACCTACATAAGAACGCCATAACACAGTACATTTAAAGTCAGATACTATTTTCCATTGTGGTCCCTATTGTTATTCTTATTGTTAACATGGATACATATACTGTTAGGCCTACAATGATACATTACATAGATACATTACATAGACATATACAGTTACCCTCATGATACACTAGCACAGGTGGCCGCGCGGTAAAACACTGCTTCCCATTCATTTCAATGGAAGGAAAGCGGTGAGAAGCGGAGAGGGCGGTGTGAAGGTGGCGTGGGAGGCGGTGAAAAAGTACACTTTTCTCGGCGGGCGATGACCAATCATATCGAATGGTTTCCATGACGAATTAGACCCAAGGCTTGGAGACTTTCTTCAAGCAAAGATGGCTGACAAAAAATACGAAGAATGGAAGCAAATGTTAGTAATTATCATTATTATTATTATTTATTATTGTCATAATAAATCATGCAAAAAAATGTACAGTTGACAGGAATATGTAGAGACAAACGATTATGCATTTTTTTTATCATAAAGTTAATTTACAAAAATCGCGATTTTGCAAGCTAGCTGACGAGCTTTATGAGTGTTGTGACATGAGTATGACATTGTAATTCTGGTTGTTTAATGTTTTAGGGACTCCTGAAACAACCAGCAAACCAGGCTGCCATCTGGTGAAACAGTGGATATAAAGAATCTAGCTAGCTAAAGAATTTACATGTAGTTATTACCATGCATGAGGTCCCCACATTGTAGCCTGTACATTTAATATATTCACTGATATTCACTGACTACCTTGGCGAATAAAGTGCTGTTCAGGTATGACAACTCTGAGGAGGGCCTGGTCTGGTTGAGTTGAAAAATAACTGCCTTAGTTTAGTTTATTCATTGATACAAGGATACTCATGATATCAGAAGTACATGTGAACGGATATGAGTTTACTATCCGGAATATTGTGCGCATGTAAACGTGGTCATTGTTAGAGAGGCCACGAGAGTATCTGGCCAATATAATGGATCATCTGTTGCTGCACGGATTACTGGCTTGGAGCAGTTCCATCCTCTCAGGTCCCCAGATCTGTGCAGTGCTCTGAGGGAATTTGAATGACTGACTGATTTTTGTTTTTAGTAATATGTTTTTCGGGATGTTTGAGGAAGTTAAAAGTGATGTCCCCCCCCTTTTTTTTTTAATTATGGATTCCCCCTCCCCCTCCTTTTTTGTTTTCCTGTAGCCAGTAGTGGGCGGCAATACTCCTTTTCAGGGTTGTAAATCCGCCCTTAAAACCCCACCGAAGAAGAAGAAGATCTGCGCCAATCACTGCGTTGTAAATAAAGCGGTGCCAATCAATCCATTATATCGTAGAAGAAGAGGAGTCCATGTTGAATAACACATCTGATGCAAGACATTGTCAAACATTACGAGAGCATTTTGACTGTCGAAGTCGGGGGTTGTTTCCCCCCCCCACACCCCCAGAAGGTCACCTTCCTAGCTATAGCGAGCTACTGCTGGACGGGTAACGTTATCCAGCCAGTGATATGGAAGTTGACAGAAAGTTTCAGCTAAAGTTAGCATGCTAGCTAAGTAGCTTAGGAAGTGTTTTGATTTTTTTTTTTTTTTTTCCACCCTTTCATTTCAGTGAGTGTTGTTCGTCTGTAAATACCTCTCGTATGAATATATGGATATAATATATATATATATAGCTAGATGTCAACGTTACCGCTATGTTATTAGAGAGCACGTTTCATCTCTTATCGCGGCTTTCTAGTTTTCCTGGTTGTTAGCCGAAGTAGCCCGGCTAGCTCAGGTTAGCCAGTAGTAGCACTGCGTGTGCGATGGACTGTCTTATCGGCATTTCTGTTTCGTTTGAACGAGGTTGGTTCATAGTTGCTTTAACTGGCTAAGTGACTGTTATAGTTGATGGCATTTTTTTTGTTATGCTTGCAACTTTGAATAGGCAGCAATAAGCACTTTTTACATTTTTTTTTTTTTTTAATAAAAAGGTTGTAGCCAAATAGAGGTCATCGTGAGATTAACGTTAACAGGTGTTTCAGTTTGGAGAGCTCAGCTGTATTTGGCTTTATTAAAGCCGCTTACTAACCAGCCTTAACAATGTTGGTAATGTATGAAAAGCTTCCCGAGCAACTCAAGAAAACCTCCCATGCCAGAAAAGCAGTTATCCTTCTCGTCGCTGCCTATGGAATCAAGAAACTCTACCCGTACTTATGGGCTAAACTCAGGAAGAATGTCGGGGGTACACCGCTCCCAGTCCCCCCCATAAACTCTAACGGGCTGCTACTGGAGGGGTCAGAGAAACAAGGAAATAAGAAAAGTAGTAACTCGCCGGCTGTGAACCAGGAGTTTCTGAAGAGGCTAAGTCACCTGCTTCGTATCCTGTTTCCCCAGCTGTTCTGTAAGGAGTTGGGTCTGCTGGGGTTCCACTCCCTGGCTCTCATCTCCAGAACCTTCCTCTCTATCTACGTGGCCAACCTGGACGGCATGATAGGTAGGTAGGACAGACATTGAATGTTGTTGGTTCGAATGACCAGTCCGGGTCGATGAACTGGCAACCTGGGGCGGCAGCGTAGCCTAGTGGTTAGAGCGTTGGACTAGTAACCGGAAGGTTGCGAGTTCAAACCCCCGAGCTAACAAGGTACAAATCTGTCGTTCTGCCCCTGAACAGGCAGTTAACCCACTGTTCCCAGGCCGTCATTGAAAATAAGAATGTGTTCTTAACTGACTTGCCTGGTTAAATAAAGGTAAAATAAAAAATAAAATAAAAAAACCTGGCAGGTGGCTGCTTGCAGATTCCAGGTACTATGCTCTTGCCGTTGTGCTCTTGAGCAAGGCACTTAACGGTAAAATAAAACCCCTGTGACTGTGTTGTCTGAGGCTGTTGGGAGCAGAGCATAAGTAGAATATCTGTCTTTGCAGATTGGTGGACTAAATACACTTCTATCCTCCTCTTACAGTGAAGACCATTGTGAAGAAGGACCCCCGGGCGTTTGTGTGGGAGTTGACAAAATGGCTGCTCATTGCTGTCCCGGCCACCTTTGTGAACAGCGCTATCCGTTACCTTGAGGGACAGCTGGCGCTGGCCTTCCGCACGCGCTTGGTAACCCACGCCTATAAGCTCTACTTCAGCAACCAAACATACTACCGCGTCAGCAACATGGACGGACGCCTCGCCAACCCAGACCAGGTGTGTGTATGGGAGGGGTGCGTGTGCAGGGAAGGCTCTAGCCTTTTCAAGGGCCCTATGCAAGATTTGGTTGCGGGCAAAACATTTTGGTGTATGTTTTTAAAGTTAATTTACAGCAATTCTACACATTTTGACACTGGGAGAGAAAATGTTGCAGTTTTAAAACATGTTTTCTGGAGTTCTACATATTTATAACACTTCATCAAACTTAATTTGCTATAGGGCACAGATTTTGTTGAAATTAAAGCAAATTTCCTGCAATTTTGCCATGACTAATACCTTGTTAATGATATCTGAATGAGAGTGACTAACTAAATCAATGGGGGACCCCCTGAAGGTCAGGGCCCTTGGGCACGTTCCCTGTGTCATGTTGTAAAAAAAAAATCACAGCGTGAAAAATGTTCCCTTGTCAATAATTGCACGTGTGGATGGCTGAGCTCCTGCAGCTGTTTCTCACACCCCCCCACCCTTGATTTAGCTAGCTTACTAGCCGAATTAGCTGTAAACTGATCGAGATGGCTTTAACTTGTGTATAGCTAGCTAGCTAACAAAATATGCGCTGTCATTCGAAAAAGTAGCGCCCAAGTCTTTGCAATCGCAAATAATCTCTCACCTAAACCCTTCAGCACTTGGTGACATGATCATTGATGCTTGACTGCCTTCTGACCTTTACAAATAATGTCCATAAAGTCATGTAGGTTATACCCACACTCTCTGCCGGCTGTTGGCCAGAGCGCATCAGCTATTACCCACACTCTCTGCCGGCTGTTGGCCAGAGTGCATCTGCTATTACCCACACTCTCTGCCGGCTGTTGGCCAGAGCGCATCGGCTATTACCCACACTCTCTGCCGGCTGTTGGCCAGAGCGCATCGGCTATTACCCACACTCTCTGCCGGCTGTTGGCCAGAGCGCATCGGCTATTACCCACACTCTCTGTTGGCCAGAGCGCATCGGCTATTACCCACACTCTCTGTTGGCCAGAGCGCATCGGCTATTAACCACACTCTCTGTTGGCCAGAGCGCATCGGCTATTACCCACACTCTCTGTTGGCCAGAGCGCATCGGCTATTACCCACACTCTCTGTTGGCCAGAGCGCATCGGCTATTACCCACACTCTCTGTTGGCCAGAGCGCATCGGCTATTACCCACACTCTCTGTTGGCCAGAGCGCATCGGCTATTACCCACACTCTCTGTTGGCCAGAGCGCATCGGCTATTACCCACACTCTCTGTTGGCCAGAGCGCATCGGCTATTACCCACACTCTCTGTTGGCCAGAGCGCATCGGCTATTACCCACACTCTCTGTTGGCCAGAGCGCATCGGCTATTACCCACACTCTCTGTTGGCCAGAGCGCATCGGCTATTACCCACACTCTCTGTTGGCCAGAGCGCATCGGCTATTACCCACACTCTCTGTTGGCCAGAGCGCATCGGCTATTACCCACACTCTCTGTTGGCCAGAGCGCATCGGCTATTACCCACACTCTCTGCCGGCTGTTGGCCAGAGCGCATCGGCTATTACCCACACTCTCTGCCGGCTGTTGGCCAGAGCGCATCGGCTATTGGAAACGCATCGACTTGTGTACTTTAACACCTTTCTCTCTCCCTAATTTCATGATATACGATTTAGTAGTTAGTCTGGTCTCATTGCTGCAACTCCCATACGGACTCGGGAGAGGTGAAGGTCGAGACCCGTGCGTCCTTCCGAAACACGACCCTACATGCCGCACTGCATCTTGACAACGGCGCTTAACCCGCAAGCCAATGTGTCGGCGGAAACTCCGTACACCTGGCGACCTTGTCGGTGTGCATTGCGCCCGGCCCGCCACGGGAGTCGCTAGAGCGCGATGGGACAAGAACATCCCTGCCGGGCAAACCCTCCCCCTAACTCAAACTGCGCTGGGCCAATTATGCGCCAACCCGTGGGTCTTCCGGTCGCGGCCGGCTGCGACAGAGCCTGGACTCGAACCAGGACCTCTCGTGGCACAGCTAGCACTGTGATGCAGAGCCCTGAGGCCCCCCCCACACATCTGCAACATGTCAATTTGATGGAAACATCTCTTGGGGGGAAAAAAGCGCATTTTGTTTTTATACAGATTTTTTGAATATTTACATTCAAATCTGTTGCCAATTGGAAGGAAAGTTGGCAAGTGACTGACATGGCAAGCTAATTGGATGGAAACATAGCTAGTGACTGACATGGCAAGAGAAACTGCTGACGTACAACCAAATGTAGAGCTTGTACCTTGTGTATTCTGCTTTTCGAACTCGACAGTTGAGACCCCGACTGAGTTCCTAACTGAAACCCTGACCTAATCAGGGAGCCCCCTTTTTAAAATGTATTTTAATTTTATTTTGTTAGTCACTCATTGATATCATTAACAGAACTGGAGCTAACTTAGAATACAAAACGTGCAAGTATTTTTTTTTTTTTTTAACTCTCAACAGTAAGTTGACACCCTGACCTGAGTTCCTAGCAGCCTGCTGCCCCTTCAGCTTATGGCAGAAGCCGGTCCGTGTCTGTCTGTCCCTCTAGTCTTTCTCAAGGGGTTGAGTTATAAACAAAATGCAAAATTGTTCTGCTCTCACCATTTATAATGAACAGTGTCATATTCTTCTCCTCCAGTCTCTGACAGAAGACATGGTGATGTTTGCTGGATCTGTGGCCCACCTGTACTCCAACCTGACCAAGCCGTGTCTGGACGTGGTGGTGACCTGTTATACCCTCCTCAGGACAGCGGAGTCTAAAGGAGCCAACACCACCTGGCCCTCCGTCATCGCCGGCGTGGTCGTGGCAATCACCGCCAAGGTGTCTCATGTGCTTTTTTAAAAATTTAGTCTTAATACCTTTTTTTCTTAAATATTTGGTTTATTGGGATTTTTTCAGTTTTTGTTTTGACAAAACAAAAAAAAGGTTTTGAAATTATTTCCACAGATGGTAGTACAGTGTGTTCCCTCACCCACTTTGTGTTATTACTCTGGTTGTGTTTTTTGATGCAAATATCTTTTATCACAAAGGTTCTGAGGATGTTTTCGCCGCGGTTTGGTAAGCTAGTGGTGGAAGAAGCCCGGAGGAAAGGAGAGTTGAGGTACATGCACTCGCGCATCATCGCCAACTCGGAGGAGATCGCCTTCTACGGAGGACACAAGGTAACTGTCACACCTGGTTAAATGCAGACACGCCTAGTGTATAGATAGATAGATAGAATATCTCTGAACTTTGAGCATTCTGACATTGACAGATATATATATATATATATATATATATATATAGAGCACAAGGTAAACATGACCGTTGACCGTTCTGTCAATGTCAGAATGCTCAAAGTTCAGAGATATTATGTCCGGTGAAAGGGAAAAAGACTGCCAGGCGTAATCAGTCTCCCCGTTGTCACAGAGGTCTAAGGCCCTGCATCTCCGTGCCAGCGGCGTCACTACAGACACCCTGGTTAGAATCCAGGCTGTAACACAACGGGCCGTGATTGGGAGTCCCATAGGGGCGGCGCACAATTGGCCCAGCGTTGGCCCGGGGTAGGCCGTCATTGTAAATAAGAATTTGTTCTTAACTGACTTGCCAAGTTAAATTTTTAAAAAATCTGACTATCTCTGCTTTTCATAAAGGCTCTGGGATTCTGCAGGTGCCTCATAATGTTCTGCTTGAAGAAATAATGAAAGGAAGGAGACTCTGTCAAGCGTTCCAGATGTTGCATTGAGTGAAAACCCTTTAATTTGAGTGATTTTCATAATGTTCTCGTCTGTTGTGAAGAGAACCCTCTTTACTGTGTTTGGGTGGTCAGGCCAGGAGTCAGCGGGGGGGAGGAGTCTTGGCATGTGACCAAGTAGAAATAGAGAACCTAATCTCCTGTTGGCCAATCTGAAATGCTGCTTGTTTTTTTTTAAAGCCCTCTGTTTCTCTAGTGTGGAGCTGTGTCGGTTTGTAAATGCTGACTCTTACCCAAGCCATGCATCAACCCCATTTAATGGTCTTGTTATGACGCATTACATTATATTGTAGTCATTTTTTGCAGACGCTGTTATCTAGAGTGACTTACAGGAGCGATTAGGGCTATTAGGGCTAAGTGCCTTGCTCAAGGGCACATCCACAGATTTGTTCACCTTGTCGACTCAGGGATTCTAACCAGCTACCTTTTGGTTAGTAGCCCGTCGCTCTAACCGCTAGGCTAGCTGCTACCTACATTTACATTTACATTTAAGTCATTTAGCAGACGCTCTTATCCAGAGCGACTTACAAATTGGTGCATTCACCTTATGACATCCAGTAGAACAGTCACTTTACAATAGTGCATCTAAATCTTAAAGGGGGGGGGGAATTACTTATCCTATCCTAGGTATTCCTTGAAGAGGTGGGGTTTCAGGTGTCTCCGGAAGGTGGTGATTGACTCCGCTGTCCTGGCGTCGTGAGGGAGTCTTACCTCCGTTGGTAAGAATGTGGCGCGAGGATTCTAACCAGCTACCTTTTGGTTAGTAGCCCGTCGCTCTAACCGCTAGGCTAGCTGCTACCTCCGTTGGTAAGAATGTGGCGCGAGCAAAGCCAAGGCTGTGGAGGTCAGGAAATCAGCCGGTGATTGTCAAGCAAATAACTGTCGGTCTCACTGGTAATTGTTAATGAACTTCTTATGGGCAGGTGGGACGGTAGTGTCCCACCTGGCCAACATCCGGTGAAATTGCAGAGAGCGAAATTCAAACTACAGAATTATAAATATTTAACATTTTATTTCATAAAATCACAAGTGTTATACGTCAAAATAAAGCGTGACTTCTTGTGGTCCTTCTGTAGCTCAGTTGGTAGAGCATGGCGCTGTACGCCAGGTTAGTGGGTTCGATTACCACCCATACGTAGAATGTATGCACACATGACTGTAAGTCGCTTTGGATAAAAGCGTCTGCTAAATGGCATATATTATTATTATTATATTATTGTTAATCTAATCTGACAGCCGCTGTGTCAGATTTCAAAAAAGCTTTACGGCGAAAGCAAACCATGCGATTATCTGAGGACAACGCCTCGCATACAAAAGCATGAAAAACATATTTCAACCAGACGGGTACCGCCATGAAAGTCAGAAATAGCGATATAATAAATGCCTTTGGTCTTTTTCTGTTGGCACTCCAAAAGGTCCCAGTTACATCACAAATGGTCCTTTTGTTCGATAATGTTCTTCTTTATATCCATAACTCAGTTTAGCTGGTGCGCTTCAGTCAATAATCCACCCAGTTTCCCTCCAAAATGCATACAAAATAAATCCCAAACTTTTCCAAACAAGTCAAAGTTTATAATCAAACCTTAGGTATCCTAATACGTAAATAAATCAAATTGAGTGAGAGTCGATAATGTCTTTAAAAAAATTGCAAAGAAAGTGCTCTCATTCACGCACTTGGAAACACTACAGCCACCGAAAACTTACAATTTCTGCATCATATTTCCATAAACCAGCCTGAAACTCTTTCTAAAGACTGACATCTAGTGGAAGCCCTAGGAACTGCAATCTGGGAGGACTTCACCTTACATAAAAGTGACAACCATTGAAAATAGTGGTAGGCAGAATTTTTCTTTTGGGGGGGGGTTGTCCTTGGGGTTTCGCCTGCCATATCAGTTCTGTTATACTCGCAGACATTATTTTAACAGTTTTAGAAACTTTAGAGTTTTCTATCCAAATCTATCTAATAATATGCATATATTAGCTTCTGGGCCTGAGTAACAGGCAGTTTATTTTGGGCATGCTTTTCATCCGGATGTGAAAATACTGCTCCCTACCCAAGATAATTTAACAAACACATTTAGCGTCTCCTGGTTTCCCCACACAGCCCACAAGCCACTGATGCAGACCTTTGGTCTCACGGTGACCGTTAATTAACATCAACACATTTAGCGTCTCCTGGTTTCCACACAAAGCCCACAAGCCACTGATACAGACCTTTGAAACGTCTACATTTTTAAGTCTAATCAATCCATTTTAATATAGCCTACATCGTCACAATAAATCAATTTATTTTAGAAAGGCATAAAGGATCTTGATATGAAGAAAACGTAGTCTATTTCAGAAAAACAGAATAGCATGCTCTGGATATGCCAAATGACTTTGGGCTACTCTAGTTCGTTTAGCAGACAAGATTTGCTTAGAATTCCTGTCATTATTTTATAGTGTGAAGAATACAACTGAACAAGCTGTATAAATTAAAAAGGTTATTTCCTCCACTATTTTGAGGGAGTGTTGCACATGCAGCTATTCTGTGTTAAGCAGGTAACAAAGAAACTCCTAATTAATTTAGAGTAATGTAACTTTTCTACAAACATTGGGCCGTATGTGTTGACTATTAATACATTGTAAGGCTGCATGATGCGGCTCTAATGATTTGAAAAAAGTAGCTTGTAAGGTATGAGGTCTTTCTTTTTTTTTTGCGCAGGCTGCTCACACTTCATCAGTCTCTCATTGTCAATTTGACAAGCACTTGATAGAAGCTTGAAGATTGAAGCCTCGAATTTCACAGCAGCGTCCCCTTTGTGTGTCCATAATGCTCCCCGAGTGCTGCGCGCTCCTCCCCCGAGTGCTGCGCGCTCCTCCCCCGAGTGCTGCGCGCTCCTCCCCCGAGTGCTGCGCGCTCCTCCCCCGAGTGCTGCGGGCTCCTCCCCGAGTGCTGCGGGCTCCTCCCGAGTGCTGTGCGCTCCTCCCGAGTGCTGCGCGCTCCTCCCCGAGTGCTGTGCGCTCCTCCCCCGAGTGCTGTGCGCTCCTCCCCGAGTGCTGCGGGCTCCTCCCCGAGTGCTGCGCGCTCCTCCCCTGAGTGCTGCGGCTCCTCCCCCCCGAGTGCTGCGGGCTCCTCCCCGAGTGCTGCGCGGCTCCTCCCCCGAGTGCTGCGCGCTCCTCCCCCGAGTGCTGCGCGCTCCTCCCCCGAGTGCTGCGCGCTCCTCCCCCGACAAGATGAGTAGTAGGCTGCGCGCTCCTCGGTCCCTATCCCCATAGTATGAAGGTGCTCTGCGCGCTCCTCCCATCAAACGAGTGCTGCGCGCTCCTCCCGAGCACACTGCAGTAGGCTATGTGCTGTTGTTGCCTGCCTATCCATTGAGGGTGCATATTGGCACAACACATTATAAGGTGCCTAGTTTTACTTTTACACAGCCGACAAGATGAGTAGTAGGCCTAACGAACAGCAAAAGCACTAGCCTCGGTCAGTCTACTATCCCCCATAGTATGAAGGTTGCTCTGTTCTGTGTGAGAGATAAATATTCCAACTGTAGACTGGGACAGTTGTGGGATGAGAGATCCCAAATTAATACAACCACTAACATCAAACGTTTTACGTAATGTGGCTGACGCAATAGATCAGAACGTTTAGCTTAAAATGTTGATAAACTATGAAGCTATTTCTTCACATTATAAGCACAGCCATGAGCACACTGCAGTAGGCTATGAGCGAATGTGCCATTAGCTGGAAAAACACAATTTTCCAAAGTGACTGCAAATAAAAAAGTTTTTTGTATTGTCTGGAAACTCACTTGTAGAATTGTTGCAGTAGGTCTCTTAAAGAGGCCGTTCAAGGTTATTACACAGAGGTGCCTAGTTGTTGTTCGGGGTTATTACACAGAGGTGCCTAGTTGTTGTTCGGGGTTATTACACAGAGGTGCCTAGTTGTTGTTCAGGGTTATTACACAGAGGTGCCTAGTTGTTGTTCGGGGTTATTACACAGAGGTGCCTAGTTGTTGTTCGGGGTTATTAAACAGAGGTGCCTAGTTGTTGTTCGGGGTTATTACACAGAGGTGCCTAGTTGTTGTTCGGGGTTATTACACAGAGGTGCCTAGTTGTTGTTCGGGGTTATTACACAGAGGTGCCTAGTTGTTGTTCGGGGTTATTACACAGAGGTGCCTAGTTGTTGTTCGGGGTTATTACACAGAGGTGCCTAGTTGTTGTTCGGGGTTATTACACAGAGGTGCCTAGTTGTTGATATCAGGTAACGTGCAACCGAACCCTGGCCCTGAATGTCTCCAAACCCCCTCTGCTCTCAGTATCTGTGATTGGCTGTTATAGACCCCCCCCTCTGCTCTCAGTATCTGCTGATTGGCTGTTATAGACCCCCCTGCTCTGCTCTCAGTATCTGTGATTGGCTGTTATAGACCCCCCTCTCTCAGTATCTGTGATTGGCTGCTCTCAGTATCTGTGATTGGCTGTTATAGACCCCCCCTCTGCTCTCAGTATCTGTGATTGGCTGTTATAGACCTCCCCTCTGCTCTCAGTATCTGTGATTGGCTGTTATCTCTCTGCTCTCAGTGATTGTGATTGGCCCACATCTCAAACATTCTGCAGAGAACTCTACCCTGATAGACCCCCCTCTGCTCTCAGTCTGTGATCTGTGATTGGCTGTTATAGACCCCCCCCTGTCTGCTCTCAGTATCTGTGATTGGCTGTTATCTCTGTGATTGGCCCACATCTCAAACATTCCAGAGAACTCTACCCTGATAGACCCCCTCCTCTCTGCTCTCAGTATCTGTGATTGGCTGTTATCTCAAACATTCCAGACCCCCCCCCCCCTCTGCTCTCAGTATCTGTGATTGGCTGTTATCTCTGTGATTGGCCCACATCTCAAACATTCCAGAGAACTCTACCCTGATTGATTTGATATTGACAAATGTTCCACAAATATTCTGCTGTTGGTGTTTTTTGTAATGATTTAAAGTGACCATTGTGCTGTTGTTGCTGTTAGAAATACTACGGTTCCTAAGACAAACCCCCACACTTTATTCATAAGAGAAATTTCTAGAGTTTTAATGAGCAGGCTTTTTTTGATGACATTTTTATTTTGAATGGAGGAAGAGTTTATTCTTAACGTGCTTTTTCCAAATGGTAAACAGACATGCCCCATTCCACAGGTTCAGGGCTAAAGGGAGTGATACGCCATGGTTTTCTTCTGAGCTATCTTCTGAGCTGACCGTTATCTAGCCTGGGCTAAAGCAAGGAAATCATGTTCTGATGCTGATTGGCTGGTTTTTAGGCAGTTATGGAAAAAAGCGTTATTTTCTTCTCAGGAAGTCCAAGGTTGAACATTTTGTCTACCACTGATAGCCTGAATGACCCCTATAAAGTTTTGAAGGCTACGTTTGAATGTTAATGAATTACTCTGCTGAATATGACTGAACTGAAATGCTGAATTGAGTTGGCGCTTTCTATCTTGGCCAGGACACTCTTGAAAAGCCATTTCAAATGTCAATGAACCCTTCCAGGTTAAATAAATACAATTTAAAGTTTTCACCATTTAAAAAGCATCCTCTCCAAACTAGAAACTCACTCGCTGCGTACGATATGTACGTTAGTTAGGCTCTACACCCCTTGTAAAGTGGATTAATGTGCTTAATTTTAAGTTATTTGTGAACTTTAGTTGTGATACAAACTTTATTTAAAACGTATAGGCCTATGGGCTAGGCTACATGATGTGTGCGACCTATGATTAGGGGGGGGGGGGGCAGCATTGTTTCTTATGCTGAGCATCATTCACAAGTGCTAATATATAATAGGCTATTGTAACCCATCATTGGTCAATCAGACTATTCTTGATTTTAATCTTGTCTTTTACATATACTAAATGATTTTGGATGGACCATTATCATGTCACCTGTATTGAAACAGGGTCAGCAGGAAGAAACACATGTCGTCTTTGCACTTAAATAGCGAATGGAGGACGCTTTTCCCCTGGTTCATTTTCACGCCATCCAGGTAGTCTATACTCCTGTTGTAAAGAGAAGCAATGTGCTTCATATTAGGGAAAGCTGATAAATAAATATAGCAGGCCTAGCCTATAGAAAGCTGATCCTCTTTTTATTAGAGGCCATCACTCTGTTTTCTCCCTTAATTGCATAGCCTTAATGCTGCCCAACATGAGCTCATGGAATCTCATGAAGCGTTTGATTAGATTTTAGAATACATTTGCATTGATGTCAGCGGGACAATAGAGCCCTGAGTACCTGGCCGGTAGCAAGTTTGGTAGGCTCGTCGGCAGCATCAGAGCTCGGAGAAGCCTAATTTCCGTGACCGAAACATTCACGTGGAATTTGACTGCCTTCATGACTTGTGACCGGTGGGCTGTTGCGGTGACTGTGGCTGTATTACCGACACAAGTTGTGGGTTCAATTCCCCCAGGGATTTGATACCATACTAAAGATTATGCACTCACTCATTGAGCTGTAAGTCGCTTGGGATGGAAGTGTCTGCTAAATTACAATATTATGATTAATTAGGCCTTGTTTCTATAATATTACATGTGAATGCCCTCCTGCCACTAGGTGGAGATGTCCCAGCTGCAGCGGTCCTACCGCTCCTTGTCGTCCCAGATCAACCTGATCCTGTTTAAGCGTCTGTGGTACGTGATGCTAGAGCAGTTCCTGATGAAATACCTGTGGAGTGCCTCGGGACTCGTCATGGTGGCTGTACCAATCATCACCGCCACAGGGTACTCCAGATATGGTAAGACCAGTCACGGGGGTTCCTCTGGGTGTGGTAGGACCAGTCGCGGGGGTTCCCCCCGGGTGTGGTATGACCAGTCGCGGGGGTTCCCCCCCGGGTGTGGTAGGACCAGTCGCGGGGGTTCCCCCCCGGGTGTGGTAGGATCCACTAGTAGTTTAAAATTATGTATTTTCATGACCCTGTTCTGGCTCCCCGACCAGCCGCTCCCTCAAAAACCGTCCCGCGGCTGAATGTAGTTGCTTACCTTACACCTTATAGCCTGTGATCCAGTGGAGGACTTTTAAATTGGAGGATGTGTTAACTGTAATGGATAGAATGGAATTAAGGGAACTGTGTAAAACACATGGTTTCCAATTGTTTAATACCTTTACAATCAACCCGGCCTCCGGTTTCTCCGCCGACCAGCCTCCCACTCCGACGTTCAGGGTTTGTAGCCCACGAGTCACCTCATCCATGTAGCACACAGAGTAACGGGTTCAGAGTCCACATGAAGACTCTTCACAGACCAGTAACTGGTTCAGAGCCCACATGAAGACTCTTCACAGACAGGTTCAGAGCCCACATGAAGACTCTTCAGACAGGTTCAGAGCCCACATGAAGACTATTCACAGACCAGTAACAGGTTCAGAGCCCACATGAAGACTCTTCACAGACCAGTAACGGGTTCAGAGCCCACATGAAGACTCTTCACAGACCAGTAACGGGTTCAGAGCCCACATGAAGACTCTTCACAGACCAGTAACTGGTTCAGAGCCCACATGAAGACTCTTCACAGACCAGTAACGGGTTCAGAGCCCACATGAAGACTCTTCACAGACCAGTAACGGGTTCAGAGCCCACATGAAGACTCTTCACAGACCAGTAACAGGTTTTCTCAGAGCCCACATCCGACTCCAGACTCTTGGCCCACAGACCAGTAACGGGTTCAGAGCCCATATGGAGACTCTTCACAGACCAGTAACGGGTTCAGAGCCCACATGAAGACTCTTCACAGACCAGTAACGGGTTCAGAGCCCACATGAAGACTCTTCACAGACGGGTTCAGAGCCCATATGAAGACTCTTCACAGACCAGTAACAGGGGTTTTCTATCATCATAGTTGCAGCAGCTCCTGGTGAGCGTCAGTCCGACTCCAGGGAGCTGCCTGGCCCAGTAGGCGATGCAAGGGCTCCGACACTGTCGTTTTATCAGGTAGGAAGTTGTTTAAGTTGAGACGCAACAAAAGCCACTGACGCTGTCTCCTTAATGGAGCCTTATCCTGGGTCGGGCGCACGCCATCCTTGTCAACGTAGAGCCCCAGGAACTCGACACCGGGTGACCGACTTCTCACTCTGCGGTCGCAGCCCTGCTTCCACTAAGCGCCTCAGCACTTTCCTCTGCTGAGAGTTATGCTCTTCCAGTATCCAGCTTGTAATCGCCGTCATCCATCCAGATACTGCTGGACCCCCTGTGATGCCAGCTAGCAAGGTTCATGTAGCTTTGAAATATGGACACTGCTGTGGACACTCCAAACTGGAGCCTTGTTGCCCTCAAAAGCCCCCTGTGTGTGTGTTGGTCAGGGCATCTCTTGCGTCTCCATCCAAAGCCAGCTGCTGATTGGCTCGTGTTGTGTCCAACACTCCTGCGTCTCCATCCAATGCTAGCTGCTGATTGGCTCATGTTGTGTCCAACACTCCGACGTCTCCATCCAAAGCTAGCTACTGGTAGGCTCGTCTCCAGCTATATGTCTCCTCTGTTTACAGTAATGAAAGATTTACAGTACTAAACCTACAGCAACCCCCCTCATATGAAATGGGCTCTGACCTCCTCTGGACTTTGGATTAACAGTGATGATCCATCAGACGAAGGCTGGGGAGGGGTTTGACTGTGTCCCCGCAGGAGCATGCTTACAAATGTATGGGCTATGAAGTGGTTGTGTGTGGGCTATGAAGTGGTTGTGTGTGGGCTATGAAGTGGTTGTGTGTGGGCTATGAAGTGGTTGTGTGTGGGCTATGAAGTGGTTGTGTGTGGGCTATGAAGTGGTTGTGTGTGGGCTATGAAGTGGTTGTGTGTGGGCTATGAAGTGGTTGTGTGTGGGCTATGGTTGTGTGTGGGCTGTGAAGTGGTTGTGTGTGGGCTGTGAAGTGGTTGTGTGTGGGCTGTGAAGTGGTTGTGTGTGGGCTGTGTGGGCTGTGAAGTGGTTGTGGGCTGTGTAGTGGGCTGTGTAGTGGTTGTGTGTGGGCTAAGTGGTTGTGCGTGTTTATGAATGGCTATGAAGTGTTTATGTGGGCTGTGCGTGTGGGCTATGAAGTGGCTTGTGTGTTTATTAGTGGGCTATGTAAGTGGTTGTAGTGTTTATTAGTGGGCTATGAAGTGGTTGTGCGTGAATGGGCTATGTAGTGTTTATGAGTGGTTGTGGTTGTGTGGGCTATGAAGTGGTTGTGCGAAGTGGTTGGGCTATGAAGTGGTTGTGCTATGTGTATATGGGCTATGAATGAATGGTTGTGCTATGTAGTGTTTATGAATGGGCTATGAAGTGTTTATGAATGGGCTATGAAGTGTTTATGAATGGGCTATGTATCTTCTGTATGCTTCCAGACTCCGAGGATGTGAAGCAGTTGGCCATGAATTTGAAAGAGGAGGACCTAGTGAGTGAGAGGGCTCAGGCCTTCTCCACCGCTCGGAACCTCCTCAACTCCGCCGCAGACGCCGTCGAGAGAATCATGAGCTCTTATAAGGAGGTGAGGCTATAGAACCGGCTCCTAGACCCTAACCCCTCACTGTCGAGAGGTTAATGAGCTCTTATAAGGAGGTGAGGCTATAGAACCGGCTCCTAGACCCTAACCCCTCACTGTCGAGAGGTTAATGAGCTCTTATAAGGAGGTGAGGCTATAGAACCGGCTCCTAGACCCTAACCCCTCACTGTCGAGAGGTTAATGAGCTCTAAGGAGGTGAGGCTATAGAACCGACCCTTAGACCCTAACCCCTCACTGTCAAGAGGATCATGAGCACCATCAAGGAGTTGAGGCTCCCGACTTCTCATTGATTGCGTTCCCAGTGTCACCCCATTCCCTTTACAGTGCAGTACCCTTTTGACTCGTTTTACCAGGTCAGTTGACTGAACACTTTGTCATTTACTGCCACAACCTGGGGATTAGTTACAGGGACTGATTAATTTCCTTTCATTTTGAACCATGATGAAGTAGACTAACAACTAGTGAGTCTTTGGGGAAACCACTGCTCTATCATGGATCTAAATTTATAATAAACTCTACCACCTGCCCTGATTTTACTGGATAACCTTTGACCCTGTCCAGGTGACTGAGCTGGCTGGCTACACAGCCCGTGTGCACGAGATGTTCACTGTGTTCGAGGACGTGCGTGCGGGCGTGTTCCGTCGCTCTGCGGAGGGAGGGGATGAGCAGACGGGGGGAGGAACACAGCTGGTGCAGCACGGCATGAGGGTGGAGGGACCAATCATGATGCGAGGTAAACTGACTGACAAGGAATTCAACCAATCACTAGGCTATTTTTGTTAACCAATGGTATTCAAAGTGTAACTGCAGTGTTATTTGTTTTTGTACATTATTTAAAAAAAAAAAATTCAATTCAGATTACAGATTATTGTATGGGATAATATACAATATTTTTTGAGAGAATTTAAAAAATAAAATTTTATAAGACACTACTTATGTTTCCATCCAATTGGTGAAAGATTTATGTGAATATTCTAGAATGTATATTTCATGTGAATGTTCTAGAATGTATATTTCATGTGAATGTTCTAGAATGTATATTTCATGTGAATGTTCTAGAATGTATATTTCCCCACTGGTGGTGTTTCTACCAAATGGACTTCTTGCAGATGTTTCTTTTTAAATCGGTGAGAGATGATGTAGTGCACACAGTGGATTTTTTTTTTTCCCGCTCAAGTGTTCATGTACCCGGATTAAAACGTAAAATTCCATGTGTTTTTCCGTCGCCTTTTCAACAAACCGGTACATAGCAAATGTGCCTACTCAAGTCTTGGCACGTGCTCGCGAACCAACCGCCCGTAGAGCAGAGGAGGCTCTGCAGGTAGGCTCGTCTACATGATGAGATCATTATGGATAATATTTCTATCGGTCGAGCAGAATAAGAGCATCAGTATTTATTGTAAAGGAGCGTCAAGATCACTGTGGACTTTCACCACCCTGTGAAATTAATCAAAAGTTTCATCTGTAGCCGAATGAACTGCATGGTTTCCTGAGTCATAGTGGGAGGACCAGACACCATATCGTCACATGACTCCAAGTATGATGGTTATACTGAACAAAAATGGCTAAAGTTCATTTAAGGAAATCAGTTAATTGAAGGACATTCATAACATTTACATTACATTTTACATATTTACATTTACATTTAAGTCATTTAGACGCTCTTATCCAGAGCGACTTACAAATTGGTGCATTCACCTTATGACATCCAGTGGAACAGCCACTTTACAATAGTGCATCTAATATAATATAATATAATATATGATATATAATATAATAATATAATACTATAATATATAATATAATATATTATAATATGATATAATTACATTTACATTTTGACATTTAAGTCATTTAGCAGGGACGCTCTTGGATCCAGAGCCCTTGTCACAAACTGGGAATTCACCTTATGACATCTGTGGAACAGCCACTTTACAATGGTGCATCTAAATCTTTTGGGGGGTGAGAAGGATTACTTATCCTATCCTAGGTATTCCTTAAAGAGGTGGGGTTTCAGGTGTCTCCGGAAGGTGGTGATTGACTCCCTGTCCTGGCGTCGTGAGGGCCAGTTTGTTCCACCATTGGGGGGATCAGAGCAGCGAACAGTTTTGACTGGGCTGAGCGGTGAACTGTACTTCCTCAGTGGTAGGGAGGCCAGTATCTGGCAGGCCAGAGGTGGATGAACGCCAGTGCTGTAATCTATGTGTGGGATCCTTGTAATCTATGGATTTCAGCCAACTGGGAATACAGATATGCATCTGTTGGTCACAGATACCTCAAAGCCAGTCATCAGAGGCCAGTATCTGTGGATCAGAGACCCAGCCAGTATCTGGTGTGGATCAGAGACCCAGTCAGTATCTGGTGTGGATCAGAGACCCAGTCAGTATCTGGTGTGGATCAGAGACCCAGTCAGTATCTGGTGTGGATCAGAGACCCAGTCAGTATCTGGTGTGGATCAGAGACCCAGTCAGTATCTGGTGTGGATCAGAGACCCAGTCAGTATCTGGTGTGGATCAGAGACCCAGTCAGTATCTGGTGTGGATCAGAGACCCAGTCAGTATCTGGTGTGGATCAGAGACCCAGTCAGTATCTGGTGTGGATCAGAGACCCAGCCAGTATCTGGCGTGGATCAGAGACCCAGTCAGTATCTGGTGTGGATCAGAGACCCAGCCAGTATCTGGTGTGGATCAGAGACCCAGCCAGTATCTGGTGTGGATCATTTGACCCTCTTCAATGCCAGTATCTGGGCGGAACTGGAACACACTGGATCAGAGACCCAGCCAGTATCTGGAGATGGATCAGAGACCCAGCATTATCAGTATCTGGACAGTGGATCAGGTCCTCAGACCCAGCCAGTATCTGGATAATTTGTGGATCAGAGACCCAGCCAGTATCTGGAGTTTCCTTCTATTAACTTGGATGGAAACATGTTATTTAAACTTTTACAGCGGGGACCCCCCCGGCCAGATAAAAAAAAATCGGTACATTTCAATTTTACATCCAGAAACGACATTCAATTCGTTTTCACTGATCAAAATGAAAAGATACCAATAAATAACACTTCACTGAACCTGTGGATCTTCTGTGATGTGTTCACCTGTCTATGTTCACCTGTCTGTCTGGCTGTGTTCACCTGTCTGTCTGGCTGTGTTCACCTGTCTGTCTGGCTGTGTTCACCTGTCTGTCTGGCTGGCTGTGTTCACCTGTCTGTCTGGCTGGCTGTGTTCACCTGGCTGTCTGTCTGGCTGTGTTCACCTGTCTGTCTGGCTGTGTTCACCTGTCTGTCTGGCTGTGTTCACCTGGCTCTGTCTGGCTGTGTTCACCTGTCTGTCTGGCTGTGTTCACCTGTCTGTCTGTCTGGCTGTGTTCTAGCTGTGTTCTCTGTCTGGCTGTGTTCACCTGGCTCTGTCTGGCTGTGTTCACCTGGCTGTCTGGCTGTGTTCACCTGGCTGTCTGGCTGTGTTCACCTGGCTGTCTGGCTGTGTTCACCTGGCTGTCTGTGTTTCTGTCTGGCTGTGTTCACCTGGCTGTCTGGCTGGCTGTGTTCACCTGGC
Organism: Oncorhynchus keta; assembly: GCF_023373465.1. Taxonomy (NCBI): domain Eukaryota; kingdom Metazoa; phylum Chordata; class Actinopteri; order Salmoniformes; family Salmonidae; genus Oncorhynchus; species Oncorhynchus keta. Next base: position 2,089,637 of record NC_068448.1, on the reverse strand, counting down.
TGTCTGGCTGGCTGTGTTCACCTGGCTGTCTGGCTGGCTGTGTTCACCTGGCTGTCTGGCTGTGTTCACCTGGCTGTCTGGCTGGCTGTGTTCACCTGGCTGTCTGGCTGGCTGTGTTCACCTGGCTGTCTGTCTGGCTGTGTTCACCTGGCTCTGGCTGCTGTTTCACCTGTCTGGCTGTGTTCACCTGGCTGTCTGGCTGTGTTCACCTGGCTCTGGCTGTGTTCACCTGGCTGTCTGGCTGTGTTCACCTGGCTCTGGCTGTGTGTCACCTGGCTCTGGCTGTGTTCACCTGGCTCTGGCTGCTGTTCACCTGTCTGGCTGTGTTCACCTGGCTCTGGCTGTGTTCACCTGGCTGTCTGGCTAGCTGTGTTCACCTGGCTGTCTGGCTAGCTGTGTTCACCTGGCTGTCTGGCTAGCTGTGTTCACCTGGCTGTCTGGCTGGCTGTGTTCACCTGGCTGTCTGGCTGGCTGTGTTCACCTGGCTGTCTGGCTGGCTGTGTTCACCTGGCTGTCTGGCTGGCTGTGTTCACCTGGCTGTCTGGCTGGCTGTGTTCACCTGGCTGGCTGGCTGGCTGTGTTCACCTGGCTGTCTGGCTGGCTGTGTTCACCTGGCTGGCTGGCTGGCTGTGTTCACCTGGCTGGCTGTGTTCGTCTGACTCCTCTTTGGGTCGGTCATCTAATGGTATTACACCATCTTGTTACAATGGTATTGCTAGAAATGGGGATACTGGTACTGTGTGATTTTGGTGTGTGTATTCTGTGTCCTGAACTGTCCCATTTTGTGTGTGTGTGTGTGTATTCTGTGTCCTGAACTGTCCCGTTGTGCGTGTGCAGGTCAGGTGATAGACGTGGAGAAGGGCATCAGCTGTGAGAACCTTCCCATCATCACACCGACAGGAGACGTTGTCGTGTCCAGCCTCAACATTAAGGTGACACAGACACCCTCGACTCCATCAACACAACTTAAACCCAGAACAGATCTAGCTTGTTCCTAAAACTAACCAGCTTCAGTTACCTGTCGGCAGCTCGGTCTCTGGTTGGCTGCCTCAACATCAAGGTGACACGGATACCTTCGAATCCATCAACGCAACCCAACAAGCTAGATCTGCTCTGGGTTTTCTAAAACTAACCAGCTTCAGTTAGCTTCACATTTCAGCTCGGGCTTCGTCCGTATTACGACGGTGGATATTGCTCGTCCGTCCTGTGGGTGCATATCACACGTGACGTGGTCGAACGCAAGAACTCTATATTGAGACGATGCTGAAACATCAAGCCATTGGCGAGTCACTGACACATTTTTCATTTTGTGCAAAAAATAATTAAGTTTTCTTGCTGAATTTGCAAGATATTCAATATTATTTTAGAAGTGCTGCCTTTATTTTATTACTTATCGGCTGCGCCGGCTCCGGTTGGCTACCCTGTCGGCGGCTCCGGTTGGCTACCCTGTCGGCGGCTCCGGTTGGCTACCCTGTCGGCGGCTCCGGTTGGCTACCCTGTCGGCGGCTCCGGTTGGCTACCCTGTCGGCGGCTCCGGTTGGCTACCCTGTCGGGCGGCTCCGGTTGGCTACCCTGTCGGCGGCTCCGGTTGGCTACCCTGTCGGCGGCTCCCGGTTGGCTACCCTGTCGGCGGCTCCGGTTGGCTACCCTGTCGGCGGCTCCGGTTGGCTACCCTGTCGGCGGCTCCGGTTGGCTACCCTGTCGGCGGCTCCGGTTGGCTACCCTGTCGGTCATAAAAGTTTTATTAGCTTTCAAAGGCATCCTGTCGTTACTAAAATGTGTAATGTGATTATATTATTATTATGAAAATTTGATTAATACAATATTTTAAAGAGCAACTGTCCCTAAACCTAATCTAGTCCTTTTAACGTCCTATGTGGCATCTGAGGCTACTTTGAAAAAATATAAAAATATACCAGCATTAACTTCTTTGCTTATGAGTTATTTCATAGTTTGGATGTATACACTATTATTCTACAATGTAGATAATTGTACAAATAATTACCCTTGAATGAGTAGGTGTGTCAACTTTTGACTATCCTAACGACGATAAACCAGACTTTTAAACTCCCAGGGAAACGAGCGTAGATATGTTATCTAGAACCGGACGTGTCCTGTTCCAGATAGGGCTGCTACCCCAGTTCTGGTGTCCTTGCCTGGCTTCTTGTGTGACACAGTGATAACAGCAGCTGCATGCAAACATTTAGGTTCACTACCAAATGCCATCCTATTCCCTATATAGTGCACTGCTTTTAACCAGTGCCCATAGGACTCTGGTTTAAACGTTGGCCCCCTATTCCCTTCATAGTGTACATTTGGGACACTTGGCACCAGAGAAAGAAGACTGTGATCTACCCTCTGTGGAACTGTTGCAACCCTGACTGAGAGTACCTGGGGTCAGCTTGTTAGTATAAACTATATTTTATTTTACCTTTATTTAACCAGGAAAGTCAGTTAAGAACAAATTCTTATTTTCAATGACGGCCTAGGAACAGAAGGTTAACTGGTCTAGGAACAGTGGGTTAACTGGTCTAGGAACAGTGGGTTAACTGCCTTGTTCAGAGTCAGAACCACAGATTTGTACCTTGTCAGCTCGGGGTTTGAACTTGCAACCTTCCGGTTACTAGTCCAACGCTCTAACCACTAGGCTACCCTGCCGCCCCTCCACTCTAACCACTAGGCTACCCTGCCGCCTCTACACTCTAACCACTAGGCTACCCTGCCGCCTCTACACTCTAACCACTAGGCTACCCTGCCGCCCCTCCACTCTAACCACGAGGCTACCCTGCCGTCTCTCCACTCTAACCACGAGGCTACCCTGCCGTCTCTACACTCTAACCACGAGGCTACCCTGCCGCCTCTCCACTCTAACCACTAGGCTACCCTGCCGCCCCTACACTCTAACCACTAGGCTACCCTGCCACCCCTCCACTCTAACCACTAGACTACCCTGCCGCACCTCCACTCTAACCACTAGACTACCCTGCCGCACCATGGGATCATTGTGTCACATATTTCAGTTGTTGAGCAACGTAAATCTTTGATCCTTAAAAAAAAAAAAAAGTTTTTTTAAAAGCAGGATGAGTCCCAAAGAGCACCCTATCCCCTCTCTAGTGCACTACTA
>NC_068448.1:2029013-2084013 GCF_023373465.1 Oncorhynchus keta | reverse complement strand
CGCTAAAGTCTAAGGCAATTGCTTGGGGTGCTAACACAAGTCTTCAGGTCTGGTGGGGGCCCACTTTTTAGTTTGTTTTCCTGTATGTATATAATTTTAATTGTGTGGCATTCTACGGTATTACTCATGTAAACTCAGCAAAAAAAGAAATGTCCTCTCGCTGTCAACTGTTTTTTATTTTCAAGCAAACTTAACATGTGTAAATATTTGTATGAACATAACAAGATTCAACAACCTGAGACATAAACTGAACAAGTTCCACAGACGTGTGACTCACAGAAATGGAATAATGTGTCCCTGAACAAGAAGGATCAACATCAAAAGTAACAGGTGTGGCCACCAGCTGCATTAAGTACCGCAGTGCATCTCCTCCTCATGAACTGCACCAGATTTGCCAGTGCTTGCTGTGAGATGTTACCCCCCACTTCCACCAAGACACCTGCAAGTTCCCAGACATTTCTGAGGGGAAGGGCCCTTGCCGTCACCCTCCGATCCAACAGGTCCCAGACGTGCTCAATGTGATTGAGATCCGGGCTCTTCGCTGGTCGTGGCAGAACACTGACATTGCTGTCTTACGGGAAATCACTCACAGAACGAACGATTCTTGTCTGGTCCAGCGACGGTGGGTCTGTGCCCATAGGTGACGTTGTTGCCGGTGATGTCTGGTGAGGACCTGCATTACAACAGGCCTACAAGCCCTCAGTCCAGCGTCTCTCAGCCTATTGCGGACAGTCTGAGCACTGATGGAGGGATTGTGCGTTCCTGGTGTAACTCGGACAGTTGTTGCAATCCTGTACCTGTCCCGCAAGTGTGATGTACCGATCCTGTGCAGGTGTTACACGTGGTCTGGCCACTGCGAGAACGATCAGCTGTCCATCCTGTCTCCCTGTAGCGCAGTCTTAGGCATCTCACAGTACAGACATTGCAATTTATTGCCCTAGCCACATCTGCAGGCCTCATGCCTCGCAGCAGGGCACGTTCAAGCAGATGAGCAGGGACCCTGGGCATCTTTCGGTGTTTTTCAGAGTCAGTAGAAAGGCCTCTTTAGTGTCCTAAGTTTTCATAACTGTGACCTTAATTGCCTACCGTCTGTAAGCTGTTAGTGTCTTAACGACCGTTCCACAGGTGCATGTTCATTAATTGTTTATGGTTCATTGAACAATGGGAAACAGTGTTTAAACCCTTTACAATGAAGATATGTGAAGTTATTTGCATTTTTTACAAATGATTTCTGAAAAAGGGAAGTTAATTTTTTTGCTGAGTTTACTTGTAACACCCCAAAAAGGTTTAAACATTTTTTTAAAAGAACCTGACCAAGTAAATAGACCAGAAACGCTACCACCTCTCTGTAGGCCGTTTCGTCGTCGTTGGCTACCACCTCTCTGTAGGCCGTTTCGTCGTCGTTGGCTACCACCTCTCTGTAGGCCGTTTCGTCGTCGTTGGCTACCACCTCTCTGTAGACCGTTTCGTCGTCGTTGGCTACCACCTCTCTGTAGACCGTTTCGTCGTCGTTGGCTACCACCTCTGTAGGCCGTTTCGTCGTCGTTGGCAACCACCTCTCTGTAGGCCGTTTTGTCGTCGTTGGTAATCAGGCCAACTACTGTTGTCGTCATCTAGTATGATGACTAAGTTGGAACTGTGTGAAACGCAGTCACGTCTATACAGGAGAGGAGACTGCGGCCCCCTTGTGGGGGGGGGGCCCTGTGTTGAGGTAATGTTGCCCATCTGGGGCGGCAGGGTAGCCTAGTGTTTAGAGCGCTGGACTAGTAACCGGAAGGTTGCAAGTTCAAATCCCCGAGCTGACAAGGTACAAAATCTGTCATTCTGCCCCTGAACAGGCAGTTAACCCACTGTTCCAGGGCCGTCATTGAAAATAAAAAATTGTTCTTAACTGACTTGCCTAGTTAAATAAAGGTAAAATAAATATTCACCAGTTGGGGGGGTGGCCCATCAGGAAGTCCAGGACACAGTTGCTTAGGGAGCAGTTCAGTCCCAGGGTTCTGAGCTTTCTGGTGAGCTTAGAAGGGATTGTAGTGTTGAAGGCTGAGTTGTAGTCGATGAACAGCATTCCTTTTGTCCTGGTGGGTGAGGGCAGTGGGCAGTGCAATGTGATTACATCATCCGTGGATTGGTCAGGGCGGTAGGAGAATTGGAGAGGGTGGAGTGTCTGAGGGAGGAGGTGATGTGATCTTTTGACTAGCCTCTCAAACCACTTCATAATGACTGAATTGAGGGCTACGGTTCGGTAAGGATGATGGTGGACATCTTGAAGCAGGTGGGGAACTCGTTAGCACAGTTCCCCTGGGGAGATGGCTCGGTGAGCACAGTTCCCCTGGGGAGATGGCTCGGTGAGCACAGTTCCCCTGGGGAGATGGCTCGGTGAGCACAGTTCCCCTGGGGAGATGGCTCGGTGAGCACAGTTCCCCTGGGGAGATGGCTCGGTGAGCACAGTTCCCCTGGGGAGATGGCTCGGTGAGCACAGTTCCCCTGGGGAGATGGCTCGGTGAGCACAGTTCCCCTGGGGAGATGGCTCGGTGAGCACAGTTCCCCTGGGGAGATGGCTCGGTGAGCACAGTTCCCCTGGGGAGATGGCTCGGTGAGCACAGTTCCCCTGGGGAGATGGCTCGGTGAGCACAGTTCCCCTGGGGAGATGGCTCGGTGAGCACAGTTCCCCTGGGGAGATGGCTCGGTGAGCACAGTTCCCCTGGGGAGATGGCTCGGTGAGCACAGTTCCCCTGGGGAGATGGCTCGGTGAGCACAGTTCCCCTGGGGAGATGGCTCGGTGAGCACAGTTCCCCTGGGGAGATGGCTCGGTGAGCACAGTTCCCCTGGGGAGATGGCTCGGTGAGCACAGTTCCCCTGGGGAGATGGCTCGGTGAGCACAGTTCCCTGGGGAGATGGCTCGGTGAGCACAGTTCCCCTGGGGAGATGGCTCGGTGAGCACAGTTCCCCTGGGGAGATGGCTCGGTGAGCACAGTTCCCCTGGGGAGATGGCTCGGTGAGCACAGTTCCCCTGGGGAGATGGCTCGGTTTTACTCGTCATTTCAAGTATTTTTTTTTAGAGCAGTTTCTGGCTTCACGAAGCTTGTCATAAAATGGCACTTCCTCTACAAGGCTTGCTCGAGGACTGCAACGATTGAACTGTCAATCAAAGACGTCACCGAAAGGATTTTGCACGCTTCTGATTGGCTGATAATCTAGTTGGGTCGTTTCTCTCACACAAGAATAATTTTAGTTGACTTGGCTTACACTAGCAACAAGATATGCCAAATGTCTAAAAACCACAGACACAAGGCTCATGGCCAGGAATCAGGTGGTTTGAAATGTTACTTGAAATATTTGATTCCATGTGCTGCTTGGTGGTTCAGATTTCAGGAAAAAGAACAGATTAAAAAATAATAATAATAATAATAATAATTTGCCAAGAAAATCTGATTTAATTTAAAGGATTTACAGATCTGTCTGTGTGATTTTTCTATAGTTGATCTTAATGTTTGTTTCGCGTTTGTCCATCAGGCCGTACATGTCGGTGGGAACCCTGCGAGACCAGTTGATCTACCCAGACACCGAGATCGAGATGGAGGAGAGAGGATTCACGGACCAGCAGCTAGAGGGGATCCTCGGAACCGTCAACCTGGTCTACATACTGGAGAGGGAAGGCGGGTGGAGTGCAGAAAGCGACTGGAAGGATGTGTTGTCAGGAGGAGAGAAACAGAGGATTGGGATGGCACGGATGTTCTACCACAGGTACGTCATGACGACAAACTGTATTCCTCACCCGGTAAGGATGGAAACTAAAAACAACCTATTATAATGAGCTGTTGTCTCAATCTATTGCTATACCGTATCGGCGTTGGAGGACTGGAAATGCTATCTTTTGATTTCCTACTAATGCAGTGTGTGTTATCTTGCCCAGGCCTAAGTATGCCCTGCTAGACGAGTGTACCAGCGCTGTCAGCATCGACGTGGAGGGGAAGATCTTCCAGGCAGCAAAGGATGCTGGGATAGCACTGCTGTCGATAACCCATCGACCCTCCCTCTGGTCAGCATGCTTATCAATCAACCAATTCATTTATTTATATAGCCCTTTTTTAATATTTTTTTTACAGATTATTTATTCATCTAACAATGAATTCCTAAAGGAAACTTGTTTTGTATGAAATTAGATTTGTTTTCTGATCTAAGCGATGTGCTCTAGAACGTTTACACAGGCAGCCCAATTCTGATCTCGTTTTCACTAATTGGTCTTTAGACCAATCAGATCAGCTCTGGAAAAATATGGATGGGGGTTGGAACCAAAATAATTTCCCAACCGTTTTGTTCTGAACAGAACCATTTTTTTTTGGGGGGGGTTGAACCGGTCGAAACAAAGTACTGGTTTATCTTTCTGTTCCTTCGTACGCCTCTGATATATACACTGAACACACAAACGCTACACGCAACAATTTGCTACAGTTCATAAGGAAATCAGTCAATTGAAATAAGCTAATTTTGCTCTAATCTATGGATTTCACATGACTGGGAATACAGATATGCATCTGTTGGTCACAGATACCTCAAAGGTCAAGGGTCGTGGATCAGAGACCCAGTCAGTATCTGGAGTGGATCGGAGACCCAGTCAGTATCTGGAGTGGATCGGAGACCCAGTCAGTATCTGGAGTGGATCGGAGACCCAGTCAGTATCTGGAGTGGATCGGAGACCCAGTCAGTATCTGGAGTGGATCGGAGACCCAGTCAGTATCTGGAGTGGATCGGAGACCCAGTCAGTATCTGGAGTGGATCGGAGACCCAGTCAGTATCTGGAGTGGATCGGAGACCCAGTCAGTATCTGGAGTGGATCGGAGACCCAGCCAGTATCTGGAGTGGATCGGAGACCCAGCCAGTATCTGGAGTGGATCGGAGACCCAGCCAGTATCTGGAGTGGATCGGAGACCCAGCCAGTATCTGGAGTGGATCGGAGACCCAGCCAGTATCTGGTGTGGATCGGAGACCCAGCCAGTATCTGGTGTTGATCGGAGACCCAGCCAGTATCTGGTGTTGATCGGAGACCCAGCCAGTATCTGGAGTGGATCGGAGACCCAGTCAGTATCTGGAGTGGATCGGAGACCCAGTCAGTATCTGGAGTGGATCGGAGACCCAGTCAGTATCTGGAGTGGATCGGAGACCCAGTCAGTATCTGGAGTGGATCGGAGACCCAGCCAGTATCTGGAGTGGATCGGAGACCCAGCCAGTATCTGGAGTGGATCGGAGACCCAGCCAGTATCTGGAGTGGATCGGAGACCCAGCCAGTATCTGGAGTGGATCGGAGACCCAGCCAGTATCTGGTGTGGATCGGAGACCCAGCCAGTATCTGGTGTGGATCGGAGACCCAGCCAGTATCTGGTGTGGATCGGAGACCCAGCCAGTATCTGGTGTTGCCACCATTTGTCTCATGCAGCGCAACACATCTCCTTCACATAGAGTTGATCAGGCTGTTGATTGTGGCCTGTGGAATGTTGTCCCACTCCTCTTCAATGGCTGTGCGACGTTTCTGGATATTGGCGGGAACTGGAACACACTGTCGATCCAGAGCATCCCGAACATGCTCAATGGGTGACATGTCTGGTGAGTATGGAGGCCATGGAAGAACTGGGACGTTTTCAGCTTCCAGGAATTGTGTACAGATCCTTGCGACATGGGGCCTTGCATTATCATGCTGAAACTTGATGACAGTGGATTAATTACACAACAATGGGCCTCAGGATCTCATCACTTTACATTCAATCTGCCTTTGATCAAATGCAATTGTGTTGATTGTCCGTAGCAGGGAACTGTATACCTGCCCATACCATAACCCCACCGCTACCATGGGGGGCCCTCTGTTCACAACGTTGACATCAGTAAACAGCTCGCCCACACTACATCATACATGCCTTCTGCCCCGGTACAGAGCTTACGTCTCCAGCGAGGCCAGTGGTCATCGAAGGTGAACTTTTTTTCGCACCGAAGTCAGTTACGACGCCGAACTGCAGTCAGGTCAAGACCCTGGTGAGGACGTACGAGCACGCAGATGAGCTTCCCTAGAGACGGTTTCTGACAGTTTGTGTAGAAATTCTTCGGTTTTGCAAAACCCCCAGTTTCATCAGCTGTCCAGGTGGCTGGTCTCAGACGATCCCACAGGTGAAGAAGCCGGAAGTGAAGGTCCTGGGCTGGCCGTGGTTACACGTGGTCTGCGGTTGTAAGGCCAAATTCTCTAAAACGATGTTAGAGACGGCTTATGGTAGATACATTAAATGTAATACCATAAGAGAATATAAAAGGGGAAAAATGCTCCCTAACAAGGATGTTTTATTTCCCGTTCATGAAACATGGGAGCAACACTTCAAATGTTGTTTTTTTATATTTTTGTTCAAATATACATTTGAGTTTTTAAACATTTTAGCTCAACATTTAAATGTACGTTTACCAATTTAGTGTGGATAGAGCAGCTTGGTTGGTGAGCAACTTTTTTTCAATCTGTATAGGAAAGTCGTGCAGAGCGAATTTTGTAAACTTATCCATAGTGTTCCGGAACAGAACCGTTATTTTAAATAAAAGTAAACCGCTTAAATAACGGTTCTGTTCCGGAACACTATGGATCAGTTTTGGTTTGGATTCTGTTCCTCAAATGATATTTTTCAGTTCTGTTCCCTGAACCAATTCCAACCCTTGGTCAAAAGACCATTAGTGGGGGGTGTATATACATTAGGTAGCAAATGGAAGCCAATGAAACAGGACCTTTTTTGTGACTAGTGAATACACCCCAGAATTGGGTTGCCTGTGTAAACGCAGCCTGGGTAGTTATATGCAACCTCCAGTAGGGGGCAGTGGTGATCAGAGTCTGTCACTGCTGTGTCTTTTAGAGTAGAGATTAGGCAGGAACAACCCATACCCCTAGTCACTTCATATGGAGTAGAGACCAGGCAGGAACAACCCATACCCCTAGTCACTTAATATGGAGTAGAGACCAGGCCAGGCAGGAACAACCCATACCCCTAGTCACTTCATATGGAGTAGAGACCAGGCCAGGCAGGAACAACCCATACCCCTAGTCACTTCATATGGAGTAGAGACCAGGCCAGGCAGGAACAACCCATACCCCTAGTCACTTCATATGGAGTAGAGACCAGGCCAGGCAGGAACAACCCATACCCCTAGTCACTTCATATGGAGTAGAGACCAGGCCAGGCAGGAACAACCCATACCCCTAGTCACTTCATATGGAGTAGAGACCAGGCCAGGCAGGAACAACCCATACCCCTAGTCACTTCATATGGAGTAGAGACCAGGCCAGGCAGGAACAACCCATACCCCTAGTCACTTCATATGGAGTAGAGACCAGGCCAGGCAGGAACAACCCATACCCCTAGTCACTTCATATGGAGTAGAGACCAGGCCAGGCAGGAACAACCCATACCCCTAGTCACTTCATATGGAGTAGAGACCAGGCCAGGCAGGAACAACCCATACCCCTAGTCACTTCATATGGAGTAGAGGCCAGTCAGGAACAACCCATACCCCTAGTCACTTCATATGGAGTAGAGACCAGGCCAGGCAGGAACAACCCATACCCCTAGTCACTTCATATGGAGTAGAGATCAGGCCAGGCAGGAACAACCCATACCCCTAGTCACTTCATATGGAGTAGAGGCCAGGCCTGGCAGGAACAACCCATACCCCTAGTCACTTCATATGGAGTAGAGGCCAGTCAGGAACAACCCATACCCCTAGTCACTTCATATGGAGTAGAGACCAGGCCAGGCAGGAACAACCCATACCCCTAGTCACTTCATATGGAGTAGAGACCAGGCCAGGCAGGAACAACCCATACCCCTAGTCACTTCATATGGAGTAGAGATCAGGCCAGGCAGGAACAACCCATACCCCTAGTCACTTCATATGGAGTAGAGGCCAGGCCTGGCAGGAACAACCCATACCCCTAGTCACTTCATATGGAGTAGAGACCAGGCCAGTCAGGAACAACCCATACCCCTAGTCACTTCATATGGAGTAGAGATCAGGCAGGAACAACCCATACCCCTAGTCACTTCATATGGAGTAGAGACCAGGCCAGGCAGGAACAACCCATACCCCTAGTCACTTCATATGGAGTAGAGACCAGGCCAGGCAGGAACAACCCATACCCCTAGTCACTTCATATGGAGTAGGAGTAGAGACCAGGCCAGGCAGGAACAACCCATACCCCTAGTCACTTCATATGGAGTAGAGATCAGGCCAGGCAGGAACAACCCATACCCCTAGTCACTTCATATGGAGTAGAGGCCAGGCCAGGCAGGAACAACCCATACCCCTAGTCACTTCATATGGAGTAGAGGCCAGGCCAGGCAGGAACAACCCATACCCCTAGTCACTTCATATGGAGTAGAGACCAGGCCAGGCAGGAACAACCCATACCCCTAGTCACTTCATATGGAGTAGAGACCAGGCCAGGCAGGAACAACCCATAACCCTAGTCACTTCATATGGAGTAGAGACCAGGCCAGGCAGGAACAACCCATACCCCTAGTCACTTCATATGGAATAGAGATCAGGCCAGGCAGGAACAACCCATACCCCTAGTCACTTCATATGGAGTAGAGATCAGGCCAGGCAGGAACAACCCATACCCCTAGTCACTTCATATGGAGTAGAGACCAGGCCTGGCAGGAACAACCCATACCCCTAGTCACTTCATATGGAGTAGAGATCAGGCCTGGCAGGAACAACCCATACCCCTAGTCACTTCATATGGAGTAGAGACCAGGCCAGGCAGGAACAACCCATACCCCTAGTCACTTCATATGGAGTAGAGACCAGGCCAGGCAGGAACAACCCATACCCCTAGTCACTTCATATGGAGTAGAGACCAGGCCAGGCAGGAACAACCCATACCCCTAGTCACTTCATATGGAGTAGAGACCAGGCCAGGCAGGAACAACCCATACCCCTAGTCACTTCATATGGAGTAGAGGCCAGTCAGGAACAACCCATACCCCTAGTCACTTCATATGGAGTAGAGACCAGGCCAGTCAGGAACAACCCATACCCCTAGTCACTTCATATGGAGTAGAGACCAGGCCTGGCAGGAACAACCCATACCCCTAGTCACTTCATATGGAGTAGAGACCAGGCCAGGCAGGAACAACCCATACCCCTAGTCACTTCATATGGAGTAGAGGCCAGGCCTGGCAGGAACAACCCATACCCCTAGTCACTTCATATGGAGTAGAGACCAGGCCAGGCAGGAACAACCCATACCCCTAGTCACTTCATATGGAGTAGAGATCAGGCCAGGCAGGAACAACCCATACCCCTAGTCACTTCATATGGAGTAGAGACCAGGCCAGGCAGGAACAACCCATACCCCTAGTCACTTCATATGGAGTAGAGACCAGGCCAGGCAGGAACAACCCATACCCCTAGTCACTTCATATGGAGTAGAGACCAGGCCAGGCAGGAACAACCCATACCCCTAGTCACTTCATATGGAGTAGAGACCAGGCCAGGCAGGAACAACCCATACCCCTAGTCACTTCATATGGAGTAGAGATCAGGCCAGGCAGGAACAACCCATACCCCTAGTCACTTCATATGGAGTAGAGACCAGGCCTGGCAGGAACAACCCATACCCCTAGTCACTTCATATGGAGTAGAGATCAGGCCTGGCAGGAACAACCCATACCCCTAGTCACTTCATATGGAGTAGAGACCAGTCAGGAACAACCCATACCCCTAGTCACTTCATATGGAGTAGAGACCAGGCCAGGCAGGAACAACCCATACCCCTAGTCACTTCATATGGAGTAGAGACCAGGCCAGGCAGGAACAACCCATACCCCTAGTCACTTCATATGGAGTAGAGACCAGGCCAGGCAGGAACAACCCATACCCCTAGTCACTTCATATGGAGTAGAGACCAGGCCAGGCAGGAACAACCCATACCCCTAGTCACTTCATATGGAGTAGAGACCAGTCAGGAACAACCCATACCCCTAGTCACTTCATATGGAGTAGAGACCAGGCCAGGCAGGAACAACCCATACCCCTAGTCACTTCATATGGAGTAGAGACCAGGCCAGGCAGGAACAACCCATACCCCTAGTCACTTCATATGGAGTAGAGACCAGGCAGGAACAACCCATACCCCTAGTCACTTCATATGGAGTAGAGACCAGGCCAGGCAGGAACAACCCATACCCCTAGTCACTTCATATGGAGTAGAGACCAGGCCAGGCAGGAACAACCCATACCCCTAGTCACTTCATATGGAGTAGAGACCAGGCAGGAACAACCCATACCCCTAGTCACTTCATATGGAGTAGAGACCAGGCCAGGCAGGAACAACCCATACCCCTAGTCACTTCATATGGAGTAGAGACCAGGCCAGGCAGGAACAACCCATACCCCTAGTCACTTCATATGGAGTAGAGACCAGGCCTGGCAGGAACAACCCATACCCCTAGTCACTTCATATGGAGTAGAGATCAGGCCTGGCAGGAACAACCCATACCCCTAGTCACTTCATATGGAGTAGAGACCAGGCCAGGCAGGAACAACCCATACCCCTAGTCACTTCATATGGAGTAGAGACCAGTCAGGAACAACCCATACCCCTAGTCACTTCATATGGAGTAGAGACCAGGCCAGGCAGGAACAACCCATACCCCTAGTCACTTCATATGGAGTAGAGACCAGGCCAGGCAGGAACAACCCATACCCCTAGTCACTTCATATGGAGTAGAGACCAGGCCAGGCAGGAACAACCCATACCCCTAGTCACTTCATATGGAGTAGAGACCAGGCCTGGCAGGAACAACCCATACCCCTAGTCACTTCATATGGAGTAGAGACCAGGCAGGAACAACCCATACCCCTAGTCACTTCATATGGAGTAGAGACCAGGCCAGGCAGGAACAACCCATACCCCTAGTCACTTCATATGGAGTAGAGACCAGGCCAGGCAGGAACAACCCATACCCCTAGTCACTTCATATGGAGTAGAGACCAGGCCAGGCAGGAACAACCCATACCCCTAGTCACTTCATATGGAGTAGAGACCAGGCCAGGCAGGAACAACCCATACCCCTAGTCACTTCATATGGAGTAGAGACCAGGCCAGGCAGGAACAACCCATACCCCTAGTCACTTCATATGGAGTAGAGACCAGGCCTGGCAGGAACAACCCATACCCCTAGTCACTTCATATGGAGTAGAGACCAGGCCAGGCAGGAACAACCCATACCCCTAGTCACTTCATATGGAGTAGAGACCAGGCCAGGCAGGAACAACCCATACCCCTAGTCACTTCATATGGAGTAGAGACCAGGCCAGGCAGGAACAACCCATACCCCTAGTCACTTCATATGGAGTAGAGACCAGGCCAGGCAGGAACAACCCATACCCCTAGTCACTTCATATGGAGTAGAGATCAGTCAGGAACAACCCATACCCCTAGTCACTTCGTGGAGGTCTGAAACGATCAGTTCATATGTTTTGAATCATGAATCGGTTCCCCACACAGCTCCTATACCCGTAATGAATCGGTTCCCCACACAGCTCCTATACCCTTAATGAATCGGTTCCCCACACAGCTCCTATACCCGTAATGAATCGGTTCCCCACACAGCTCCTATACCCGTAATGAATCGGTTCCCCACACAGCTCCTATACCCGTAATGAATCGGTTCCCCACACAGCTCCTATACCCGTAATGAATCGGTTCCCCACACAGCTCCTATACCCTTAATGAATCGGTTCCCCACACAGCTCCTATACCCTTAATGAATCGGATCCCCACACAGCTCCTATACCCGTAATGAATCGGATCCCCACACAGCTCCTATACCCGTAATGAATCGGATCCCCACACAGCTCCTATACCCGTAATGAATCGGATCCCCACACAGCTCCTATACCCGTCATGAATCGGTTCCCCACACAGCTCCTATACCCGTCATGAATCGGTTCCCCACACAGCTCCTATACCCGTAATGAATCGGTTCCCCACACAGCTCCTATACCCGTAATGAATCGGATCCCCACACAGCTCCTATACCCGTAATGAATCGGATCCCCACACAGCTCCTATACCCGTAATGAATCGGATCCCCACACAGCTCCTATACCCGTCATGAATCGGTTCCCCACACAGCTCCTATACCCGTAATGAATCGGTTCCCCACACAGCTCCTATACTGTCTCCGATCTCTCTGGATAGCGGTGATCCATTTGATTTTAATACAATGTTAGTCGATCTCAAACATGCACCTTTCCTTCCTTCCCATTACAGGAAGTACCACACCCACCTGCTTCAGTTCGACGGAGAGGGTGGCTGGCGCTTTGAGAGGCTGGATGCCTCCACACGTGTCTCTCTCCAGGATGAGAAACAGAAGCTGGAGTCCCAGCTCTCTGGGATACCCAAGATGCAACAGCGCCTGTCGGATCTCTGCCGCATGCTGGGGGAGGACGCCACCCTGTCAGGAACCGGAGGAGAGGAAGCAGGGGAGGAGGAGAAACTGGAGAAGGAAGCAGGGGAGGAGGAGAAACTGGAGAAGGAAGCAGGGGAGGAGGAGAAACTGGAGAAGGAAGCAGGGGAGGATGTGAAACTGGAGGAGAAGGAAGCAGGGGAGGAGGAGAAACTGGAGGAGAAGGAAGAGTGATGAACGAGGACAATAGAAGGATGACGATCATCGGATGGAAGGATGGGAATGAAAGAACTGTTTTGCCCTGTCCAGAAACAACCCCCTGGGGCATTTGTCTCCTTAGGCAAAGTGGAGCTGTACTCCTATTGGTCCTAATAGGTCCAGTCCTTTCAGATCCTCTGGGGTGCTCAGGACATAGTGTCTAGGTCCTCGAGGCTGGATCTTCTAGTGTATAATGAGGTTCTGGACTTCCAACCACTCAGATGTGGCTGTTCGTCAACTGCTGCTCAGTTTTCTTTTCCACTATCAGCAGTATGGGAGGGGGAGGAGTTTCTAGGGGAGGGGGAGGAGTTTCTAGGGGAGAGGGGGGTGGAAGTGTAGTGGGAGGGGGAAGAGTTTCTAGGGGAGTGGGAGGTTGGAAGTGTAGTGGGAGGGGTTTCTAGGGGAGCGGGAGGGTGGAAGTGTAGTGGGGGGTTTCTAGGGGAGAGGGAGGGTGGAAGTGTAGTGGAGGGGTTTCTAGGGGAGAGGGAGGGTGGAAGTGTAGTGGGGGGTTTCTAGGGGAGCGGGAGGGTGGAAGTGTAGTGGGGGGTTTCTAGGGGAGAGGGAGGGTGGAAGTGTAGTGGGGGTTTCTAGGAGGGAGGGTGGAAGTGTAGTGGGGGTGTTTCTAGGGGAGAGGAGGGTGGAAGTGTAGTGGGAGGAGGAAGTAGATTCTAGGGGAGAGGGAGGGAGGGTGGAAGTGTAGTGGGAGGGGAGTAGTTTATAGGGGAGAGGGAGGTTGGAAGTATAGTGGGGGGGGTTCTAGGGAGAGGGAGGGTGGAAGTGTAGTAGGGGAGTTTCTAGGGGAGAGGGAGGGAGGGTGGAAGTGTAGTGGGAGGATGAAGTAGATTCTTGGGGAGAGGGAGGGTGGAAGTGTAGTGGGAGGAGGAAGTAGCTTATTGGTGGGAGGGTGGAAGTGTAGTGGGAGGAGGAAGTAGGTTCTAGGGGAGGTTGGAAGTGTAGTGGGAGGAGGAAGTAGTTTCTAGGGGAGAGGGAGGGAGGGTGGAAGTGTAGTGGGAGGGGAGTAGTTTATAGGGGAGAGGGAGGTTGGAAGTGTAGTGGGAGGAGGAAGTAGGTTCTAGGGGCGAGGTTGGAAGTGTAGTGGGAGGAGGAAGTAGATTCTAGGGGAGGGTGGAAGTGTAGTGGGAGGAGGAAGTAGATTCTAGGGGAGGGTGGAAGTGTAGTGGGGGATTCTAGGGGAGAGGGAGGGTGGAAGTGTGGAGGGGGGTTTCTAGGGGAGAGGGAGGGTGGAAGTGTAGTGGGGGGTTTCTAGGAGGGAGGGTGGAAGTGTAGTGGGGGGTGGTTTCTAGGGGAGAGGAGGGTGGAAGTGTAGTGGGAGGAGGAAGTAGATTCTAGGGGAGAGGGAGGGAGGGTGGAAATGTAGTGGGAGGGGGAGTAGTTTATAGGGGAGAGGGAGGTTGGAAGTATAGTGGGGGGGGGGGGTTCTAGGGGAGAGGGAGGGTGGAAGTGTAGTAGGGGAGTTTCTAGGGGAGAGGGAGGGAGGGTGGAAGTGTAGTGGGAGGATGAAGTAGATTCTTGGGGAGAGGGAGGGTGGAAGTGTAGTGGGAGGAGGAAGTAGCTTATTGGTGGGAGGGTGGAAGTGTAGTGGGAGGAGGAAGTAGGTTCTAGGGGGAGGTTGGAAGTGTAGTGGGAGGAGGAAGTAGTTTCTAGGGGAGAGGGAGGGAGGGTGGAAGTGTAGTGGGAGGGGGAGTAGTTTATAGGGGAGAGGGAGGTTGGAAGTGTAGTGGGAGGAGGAAGTAGGTTCTAGGGGCGAGGTTGGAAGTGTAGTGGGAGGAGGAAGTAGATTCTAGGGGGAGGGTGGAAGTGTAGTGGGAGGAGGAAGTAGATTCTAGGGGGAGGGTGGAAGTGTAGTGGGGGATTCTAGGGGAGAGGGAGGGTGGAAGTGTAGAGGGAGGGAGGGAGGAAGTAGAAAACTGCAAGTGCCAACTCTGCCGCCGTCCTTAATGTCATCTCTGGTGCACACACTTGTAGGATACATGCCAAATATCACCCTATCCCCTATGTAGTGCACTACTATAGACCAGGGCCCTATCCCTTATGTAGTGCACTACTTTCCCTAGGGAATAGTGGGCCATTTGGGACTGGCCCTTGGTGGGAGAGGCGGCTGGCCTCTTTAGAACCATCTGCTCTACTGAATTACAATTTCAACAAATTACATATTTAGTTTTTTTTTTATAGAGTTTGAGACAATATATTTCTGAATAGCGGAAAGATACTATAAGGTTTCTTATGATGAATGTAGCAATCTATATTTTATTACAGTTTGTGCTGTATGTAGACAATTGATAAAGGTAATAATAACCTTTTACTTGAATATGGATTGATTTATTAAAATATATATTTTTGTAGAGTATAGATGTTCACCTTTGAAGCTGTAATATAGCTTTTAACCCAGGTGTTTTCATTCTGCCAATTATGTTGCAAAATGTACATTTTTTTCGTTTTTTTTTTAAAGGAATGAAAAGAGGTGAGACTTACCTGAATTTTTCCAATGAATTCCAAACAGTTGCAAAACGTTCTGTTGTGCAACAGAATCGACGGCATGAATACACCCCAAGGCCAACCTTGGTCCTGGAGGGCCAAAGGCCCTTATTTAACCGGCCTGTAAGACCAGGTGTGTTGAATTTAGGCGAATCATTGAACTGGTCAATTCGCTCAGTTGGTCTGATGAGGTGCCTAGTTGGAACAAAATCCTGCAGGACTCCAGGAACAGGGTTGCCTACACACCTCTCTTCCAATTATTTAGTTATTTGTACATTCGTTGTAAAATTATATTGAATTGAGATTATTAGTCAATTTATCTGAAGTAATGTAACCTAAAGATTGTAGCCTGTCACATCTGTGCCTTAAGTGCCCTTAACCTAAATGATTATGGTTTACAACATATCTCTGGGGGGGGGCGCGCTTTCAGAGAAGGCCCTAGGATTTATAAAAAGGTGTATTATTTAAAAAAAACAAAAATGAAATTTCGTTTTAATTTCCATTTCATCTGTATAATAATTGTGTGGTCTTCTGATTTCATCTCTTCAATTTCTTTGAAAGAGAAGGGTTACTACCGAAGAGCGAAAAAAAAAAATCTAATCAGGATATTCTGTGGTGGTCTCTGGGTAGTAAAATCTAGCGAGCTCAATCAACCATTGGCTAAGCCAATCAGAAGCTGGACAGTAGGCCCCTGCCATTTAACCCGGTAGACCCCGTGTCAGGACAAGGGGCAGTTCTCATAGAACAGCAGCATATAAAGCCATGATTTACATGTTGCTTTATGAGTACATTTCACACTACTTTTAAATTATAATTGGATGTCCAGCTTAATGTTATCGTCTCAAGTCAACTGCATTTATACTTGTATTTTCGTTCTTTAAAAAAAAATTAAACCGTTCAACTTTCATCCGGTAAAATAGCTCCCTGGCTAGCTTTCGTTACAACTGCTGCACCCAAAATAGGTATTTTGGAAAGATCACAACCAAATATCATCTTAGCGACTGTCCAAGCAAGACTCAAAATATCATTGTAAGTGTATGAGAAACCCCCAAAAATATATTTAGTTTTGACAACTTAAAAAAATATATTATATATAGATATAGATATATAGATATAGATAGATTAGATAGATATACTTTTCTTAATGCCACCAAGAGTCTCGCGCATCTGTGCCTGACGTGTGTGTTGTGTACTGGAAAAGTGTCTAATAGAGCAGAATTTTGACCGACAAATGAAACTAATCACTTTTTGACATGCGTGGGTAGGACCATTTTTAAAAGAAAACATATTTTAAAAAGAGAATAAGGGCATTTTTTAAACTCGCTTGCTGTTAAGCGTTTTATTTTATTTTGAAACAGATTATTGCATGTAAACTTTGGATCAAATACAATATAATTTTAAATGAGAAGTAGTAGCTGATTTGTTCGTGGGCTACTGGAGTGAATGGGATGCTTGTTCTGTAACATTATCAGATGCCGTTTGTGACTGCTGTCTCCTGTCTATCAGCGTTGTCTGTGTTTTGACCAAATCTGGCTCTTCCTCATCGACCATTGGAGGTTGCACAGGTATTACGGCCGCTGTCCTTTCAGCAACACGAGCCTGTCACCTTTGTGACACTACTGTTGTCGCTATTGGTGATGTGTGTTCGGCTACCATGTTATGCTGTGTGTCACGTGTCCATCCATGACTGTTCTGTTTCCACGTGCGGCAGCCTGAAGCACAGCCAGGACTGTTTTTGATCCTGTCATAATGTCGTCAAAAAAAGTATTGCTCCTCCACTAGAACCTGAACGGTCCGACAACAGAAAATAAAATCTTGGCATTAAGTGACGCTGTGTTTTCTGTTATTTTCTAGGTAATTGAGTTTGATACATTTGAATATTTTTGGTCCCTCAAGGCCTATATTCAAGGCCTATATTCAAGGCCTATAATTCAAGGTCCTATATTCAAGGTCCTATATTCAAGGTCCTATATTCATGGTTCGCTACTGAAACAACACATACGTTGCAATATTGTCTCGTTAATAGTTTGTTTTTAATCAGCTCAGCTGTAATTTTCAATTATGCATTTTATATATAGATGGGTCAATTTAAATTTAAAAAGATCAAATGAACTGAACTCATATTGGTCCTTTTTTTAAATGTAATGATTTTTTTTTTTCTGTCCATTTCTAATGATAGACAATCAAACCTGGATTAATCAAGTTATTCAGCTTCTAGAAAGATGATTCACCTTTGTCTTATTTTGCCTACAAACCATGCCTGGTTTGTCTGACCGTTTTTGAATCATGCATGTCTATAGTTTCTCAGTGTCCTTGTCTATTCAAGAAATATCCGATTTTGACAGTTTGCCTGTATCCCAGACAGAGTAGTAACATTTTAAATTGGTGTTCAATATTTAGTTTACAAACCCGATAAAAACCTTACTAGAATTCATGACTTCCCTTATTTGAGACACCACTCACTCCCCTTTTTGAAGAAGCGACGCTCCTTTTTTTTATTACGTCCTTGTCCTCTACGACGTGTTGCCGTTCCAACCCGACCGCAACTCACCCCGAGTTCACCTTTTCATACCGGCGACAGACGCTCCTCTCCGGCAGAGAACCGCGCCGCATCCGTCGCGCCAAGCGACCCTGTTTCTGGGGGGCGGGGTCGACGGACCAGTCGGTCAGTCATCATCCGATGTAAATACGACAAAAAAAACCTTCATGTCGCGGAGTGCGTTTTTATTTCTGCAAACTTTGGATAAACCAGGACCGCACCGTCAATCTACGAGAGGTAAAGTTGACTTTTCTGAACTTGTGAGTGCGTTGGCAAACTAAATTGCTAATGTTAGCTAACTGTAGCATGGCCGCTGGTGTCAAAACGAAGTTTAAAATTGCTAAAACTATTGTAAGTAAAAAGCGTGTTGACGTCTTATGAATGCGTTTGTTTGGAGGTAACTAGGTATTTAGTGGAGTTTGAAATCTTATGTCGGCACTTGCTACTATCCCGCTCTACGCATTCTTCTACCGACCGACGGACGGACGGACGGACGGACCGTCGGTCGGACGAGGTGTTTTCCGCCCCATGTACGTCAAGCTGCATTTTTACAAACTGAAATAACATAACTAGCATCAAAGACCAGCAGTCCTGCTGTGTTTTAAGCCAGAGGTCTGTAGTACACGCAACAGAGCTATTTATAAAGTGTCCGTCGTCTGGTTCAAAGGCAACTTTTTGAGAATGTCATCCGTGTTTTATTTTAAACACCTGTCCATTCGTAGTAGAGCTAGAGTTACAGCTATGCCTGGTGCAAAGAGGGACAAGCCAAAATACATTTCAGTTGTTGAGAGCATAACTTTAATTTAAACGTTTGTATCTAAGTTATATATATTTACAGCTAAGAATGTGCCAACTAAAAGAGAGCTGCTGTACATGAAATTGACCGCATTCATTGAGCCTTGTTTGGATACACAGCAACCGATCTGTTGCACCACTGCCTCCAACTCACACATTACCTTGGTGTGATTTTCTATTTTTTTCCTGGTGTCATCATTGTCAACAGATCTAGATGTGGAAGATTAACAGTCGAAGTCAGAAGTTTAAATACACTTAGGTTGGAATCATTTAAAACTCGTTTTTCAACCACTCCACAAATGTCTTGTTAATAAACTATAGTTTTGGCAAGTCGGTTAGGACGTCTACTTTGTGCAGGACACAAGGAATTTATCCAACAATTGTTCAGACAGATTATTTCACTTATAATTCACGATCACAATTCCAGTGGGTCTTTGAAGTTTACGTACACTAAGTTGACCTTTAAACAGCTTGTGTTACAGAATAATTTTAAACCGTCCCCTCGCCCATACCTGGGCGCGAACCAGGGACCTTCTGCGCACAACGACAACAGTCACCCTCGAAGCATCGTTACCCATCGCTCCACAAAAGCTGCTGCCATTGCAGAGCAAAGGGGAACTACTACTTCAAGGTCTCAGAGCAAGTGACGTAACCGATTGAAACGCTATTTAGCGCACACCGCTAACTAAGCTAGCCGTTTCACATCCGTTACACTTGGAAAATTCCCCAAAATATGTCATGGCTTTAGAAGCTTCTGAAAGGCTAATTGACCTAATTTGAGTCAATTGGAGGTGGACCTGTGGATGTATTTCAAGGCCTATCTTCAAACTCAGTGCCTCTTTGCTTGACATCACGGGAAAATCAAAAGAAATCAGCCAAGACCTCCGAAAAGATTGTAGACCTCCACAAGTCTGGTTCATCCTTGGGAGCAATTTCCAAACACCTGAAGGTACCACATTCATCTGTACAAACAATAGTACGCAAGTATAAACACCATGGGACCACGCAGCCGTCATACCGCTCAGGAAGGAGACGCGTTCTGTCTCCTAGAGATGAACGTACTTTCGTAAAAATCAATCCCAGAACAGCAGCAAAGGACCTTGTGAAGATGTACCCGGTTCCTCCAGCAACATTTTCTATATCCCCAGTAAAACGAGTCCTATATCGACATAACCTGAAAGGCCGCTCAGCAAGAAAGAAGCCACTGCTCCAAAACCGCCATTAAAAAGCCAGACTACGGTTTGCAACTGCACATGGGGACAAAGATTGTACTTTTTGAGAAATGTCCTCTGGTCTGATGAAACAAAAATAGAACTGTTTGGCCATCGTTATGTTTGGAGGATAAAGTGGGAGGCTTGCAAGCCGAAGAACACCATCCCAACCGTGAAGCACGGGGGGGGGAGGGGGGGGCATCATGTTGTGGGGGTGCTTTGCTGCAGGAGGGACTGGTGCACTTCACAAAATAGATGGCATCACGAGGAAAGACAATTGTGGATATATTGAAGCAACATCTCAAGACCTCAGTCAGGAAGTTAAAGCTTGGTTGCAAAGGTGTCTATCACAAAGCCCTGACCTCAATCCTGTAGAAAATGTGTAGGCAGAACTGAAAAGAGTGTGTGAGCAAGTGAAACAATTTAAAGGCAATGCTACCAAATACTAATTGACTGTAAGTAAACTTTTGACACACTGGGAATGTGATGAAAGAAATAAAAACTGAAATATATCATTCTCTCTACTATTATTCTGACATTTCACATTCTTAAAGTGGTGATCCTAAAACAGGGAATTTTTACTTGGATTAAGTGTCAATATTTGTGAAATTGAGTTTAAGTTTACATAGCCAAATACATTTAAACTGTATGATGGGTTTGACACGTGGAAGAGAGATGAGGGGTTTGACACCAGGAAGAGAGATGAGGGGTTTGACACGTGGAAGAGAGACGAGGGGTTTGACACGTGGAAGAGAGACGAGGGGTTTGACACGTGGAAGAGAGACGAGGGGTTTGACACGTGGAAGAGAGACGAGGGGTTTGACACGTGGAAGAGAGACGAGGGGTTTGACACGTGGAAGAGAGACGAGGGGTTTGACACGTGGAAGAGAGACGAGGGTTTGACACGTGGAAGAGAGACGAGGGGTTTGACACGTGGAAGAGAGACGAGGGGTTTGACACGTGGAAGAGAGACGAGGGGTTTGACACGTGGAAGAGAGACGAGGGGTTTGACACGTGGAAGAGAGACGAGGGGTTTGACACGTGGAAGAGAGACGAGGGGTTTGACACGTGGAAGAGAGACGAGGGGTTTGACACCAGGAAGAGAGACGAGGGGTTTGACACCAGGAAGAGAGATGAGGGTTTGATATGTGGAAGAGAGATGAGGGGGTTTGATATGTGGAAGAGAGATGAGGGTTTGATATGTGGAAGAGAGATGAGGGGTTTGATATGTGGAAGAGAGATGAGGGTTTGATATGTGGAAGAGATGAGGGGTTTGACACCAGGAAGAGAGATGAGGGGTTTGACACCAGGAAGAGAGATGAGGGTTTGACACCAGGAAGAGAGATGAGGGGTTTGACACCAGGAAGAGAGATGAGGGGTTTGACACCAGGAAGAGAGATGAGGGTTTGACACGTGGAAGAGAGATGAGGGGTTTGACACGTGGAAGAGAGATGAGGGTTTGACACGTGGAAGAGAGATGAGGGGTTTGACACGTGGAAGAGAGATGAGGGGTTTGACACGTGGAAGAGAGATGAGGGTTTGACACGTGGAAGAGAGATGAGGGGTTTGACACTTGGAAAGAGTAGAGGGGTTTGAAACGTGGAAAGAGTAGAGGGTTTGAAACGTGGAAAGAGTAGAGGGGTTTGACACGTGGAAGAGAGATGAGGGGTTTGACACGTGGAAGAGAGATGAGGGGTTTGACACGTGGAAGAGAGATGAGGGGTTTGACACGTGGAAGAGAGATGAGGGTTTGACACGTGGAAGAGAGATGAGGGGTTTGACACGTGGAAGAGAGATGAGGGGTTTGACACGTGGAAGAGAGATGAGGGGTTTGATATGTGGAAGAGAGATGAGGGGTTTGACACCAGGAAGAGAGATGAGGGGTTTGATATGTGGAAGGGAGATGAGGGTTTGACACGTGGAAGAGAGATGACGGGTTTGACACGTGGAAGAGAGATGAGGGGTTTGAAACCAGGAAGAGAGATGAGGGGTTTGAAACCAGGAAGAGAGATGAGGGGTTTGAAACCAGGAAGAGAGATGAGGGTTTGACACGTGGAAGAGAGATGAGGGTTTGATACCAGGAAGAGAGATGAGGGGTTTGACACGTGGAAGAGAGATGAGGGGTTTGACACGTGGAAGAGAGATGAGGGGTTTGACACCAGGAAGAGAGATGAGGGGTTTGACACGAGGAAGAGAGATGAGGGGTTTGACACCAGGAAGAGAGATGAGGGGTTTGACACGTGGAAGAGAGATGAGGGGTTTGACACGTGGAAGAGAGATGAGGGGTTTGACACGTGGAAGAGAGATGAGGGGTTTGACACGTGGAAGAGAGATGAGGGGTTTGACACGTGGAAGAGAGATGAGGGGTTTGACACGTGGAAGAGAGATGAGGGTTTGACACGTGGAAGAGAGATGAGGGGTTTGATATGTGGAAGAGAGATGAGGGGTTTGATATGTGGAAGAGAGATGAGGGGTTTGACACCAGGAAGAGAGATGAGGGGTTTGATATGTGGAAGGAGATGAGGGGTTTGACACGTGGAAGAGAGATGAGGGGTTTGACACGTGGAAGAGAGATGAGGGGTTTGAAACCAGGAAGAGAGATGAGGGTTTGAAACCAGGAAGAGAGATGAGGGGTTTGAAACCAGGAAGAGAGATGAGGGGTTTGACACGTGGAAGAGAGATGAGGGGTTTGATACCAGGAAGAGAGATGAGGGGTTTGACACGTGGAAGAGAGATGAGGGGTTTGACACGTGGAAGAGAGATGAGGGTTTGATACCAGGAAGAGAGATGAGGGGTTTGACACGTGGAAGAGAGATGAGGGGTTTGACACGTGGAAGAGAGATGAGGGGTTTGACACGTGGAAGAGAGATGAGGGTTTGACACGTGGAAGAGAGATGAGGGGTTTGACACCAGGAAGAGAGATGAGGGGGTTTGACACCAGGAAGAGAGATGAGGGGTTTGACACCAGGAAGAGAGATGAGGGTTTGACACCAGGAAGAGAGATGAGGGGTTTGACATGTGGAAGAGAGATGAGGGTTTGACATGTGGAAGAGAGATGAGGGGTTTGACACCAGGAAGAGAGATGAGGGGTTTGACACCTGGAAGAGAGATGAGGGGTTTGACACGTGGAAGAGAGATGAGGGGTTTGACACGTGGAAGAGAGATGAGGGGTTTGACACCAGGAAGAGAGATGAGGGGTTTGACACCAGGAAGAGAGATGAGGGGTTTGACACCAGGAAGAGAGATGAGGGGTTTGACACCAGGAAGAGAGATGAGGGGTTTGACACCAGGAAGAGAGATGAGGGGTTTGACACCAGGAAGAGAGATGAGGGGTTTGACACGTGGAAGAGAGATGAGGGGTTTGACACGTGGAAGAGATGAGGGGTTTGACACGTGGAAAGAGAGATGAGGGTTTGACACGTGGAAGAGAGATGAGGGGTTTGACACGGGAAGAGAGATGAGGGGTTTGACACGTGGAAGAGAGATGAGGGGTTGACACGTGGAAGAGAGATGAGGGTTTGACACGTGGAAGAGAGATGAGGGGTTTGACACGTGGAAGAGAGATGAGGGGTTTGACACGTGGAAGAGAGATGAGGGTTTGACACGTGGAAGAGAGATGAGGGGTTTGACACGTGGAAGAGAGATGAGGGGTTTGACACCAGGAAGAGAGATGAGGGTTTGACACCAGGAAGAGAGATGAGGGTTTGACACCAGGAAGAGAGATGAGGGGTTTGACACGTGGAAGAGAGATGAGGGGTTTGACACCAGGAAGAGAGATGAGGGGTTTGACACCAGGAAGAGATGAGGGTTTGACACCAGGAAGAGAGATGAGGGGTTTGACACCAGGAAGAGAGATGAGGGGTTTGACACCAGGAAGAGAGATGAGGGGTTTGACACGTGGAAGAGAGATGAGGGGTTTGACACGTGGAAGAGAGATGAGGGGTTTGACACCAGGAAGAGAGATGAGGGGTTTGACACGTGGAAGAGAGATGAGGGTTTGACACCAGGAAGAGAGATGAGGGTTTGACACCAGGAAGAGAGATGAGGGGTTTGACACCAGGAAGAGATGGAAGAGAGATGAGGGGTTTGACACGTGGAAGAGAGATGAGGGGTTTGACACGTGGAAGAGAGATGAGGGGTTTGACACCAGGAAGAGAGATGAGGGGTTTGACACGTGGAAGAGAGATAGGGGTTTGACACGTGGAAGAGAGACGAGGGGTTTGACACGTGGCCCTCTGAGGGTTTGACACGTGGAAGAGAGATGAGGGGTTTGACACCAGGAAGAGAGATGAGGGTTTGACACGTGGAAGAGAGATGAGGGGTTTGACACTGGAAGAGGATGAGGGTTTGACACGTGGAAGAGAGATGAGGGGTTTGACACCAGGAAGAGAGATGAGGGGTTTGACACCAGGAAGAGAGATGAGGGGTTTGACACCAGGAAGAGAGATGAGGGGTTTGACACCAGGAAGAGAGATGAGGGGTTTGACACCAGGAAGAGAGATGAGGGGTTTGACACCAGGAAGAGAGATGAGGGGTTTGACACCAGGAAGAGAGATGAGGGGTTTGACACGTGGAAGAGAGATGAGGGGTTTGACACGTGGAAGAGAGATGAGGGGTTTGACACGTGGAAGAGAGATGAGGGGTTTGACACATGGAAGAGAGATGAGGGTTTGACACCAGGAAGAGAGACGAGGGGTTTGACATTGGCCCTCTGTTCATCCTGCTTTAGGATAGGGGTTTGACACCAGGAAGAGAGACGAGGGGTTTGACATTGGCCCTCTGTTCATCCTGCTTTAGGATAGGGGTTGTGTCTAAGGACATTGATTGGGTTGTGCCATTTCCTTTGACATTACCGTAGTGTGTCCCTGGCTTTTTCTCCTGGTGTTTCTTTGGCCAGGGGTATAAAATGTCAACCTAACATATCCCCTCCTCTCTTCCCTATATCCCCCTTCCCCTTCATAATCTCTGCCTCTCCCCCTGCTCCTGGATTAGGGGATTTCCCCCTGCCTGCCTTCCTGATGACGAGGTCTTAATCTCTAATCCAGCCTACTCCCTAACAGCCCCTAACCCACCACTCTCTAACACACTCACTCACTCAGTCGTGTTGGGGCAGTATGCAGGTTTTCATACCATACCGTTTCTGTACCATACCGAGGTATATGGTACTACTGGACACAATGGGTGGTATAGTGTTGATATGGTACTACTGGACACAATGGGTGGTATAGTGTTGATATGGTACTACTGGACACAATGGGTGGTATAGTGTTGATATGGTACTACTGGACACAATGGGTGGTATAGTGTTGATATGGTACTACTGGACACAATGGGTGGTATAGTGTTGATATGATACTACTGGACACAATGGGTGGTATAGTGTTGATATGGTACTACTGGACACAATGGGTGGTATAGTGTTGATATGATACTACTGGACACAATGGGTGGTATAGTGTTGATATGATACTATTGGACACAATGGTGGTATAGTGTTGATATGGTACTACTGGACACAATGGTGGTATAGTGTTGATATGGTACTACTGGACACAATGGGTGGTATAGTGTTGATATGATACTACTGGACACAATGGGTGGTATAGTGTTGATATGGTACTACTGGACACAATGGGTGGTATAGTGTTGATATGATACTATTGGACACAATGGTGGTATAGTGTTGATATGGTACTACTGGACACAATGGTGGTATAGTGTTGATATGGTACTACTGGACACAATGGGTGGTATAGTGTTGATATGATACTACTGGACACAATGGTGGTATAGTGTTGATATGGTACTACTGGACACAATGGGTGGTATAGTGTTGATATGATACTACTGGACACAATGGTGGTATAGTGTTGATATGGTACTACTGGACACAATGGGTGGTATAGTGTTGATATGGTACTACTGGACACAATGGGTGGTATGGTACTACTGGACACAATGGGTGGTATAGTGTTGATATGATACTACTGGACACAATGGGTGGTATAGTGTTGATATGGTACTACTGGACACAATGGGTGGTATAGTGTTGATATGGTACTACTGGACACAATGGGTGGTATAGTGTTGATATGATACTACTGGACACAATGGGTGGTATAGTGTTGATATGGTACTACTGGACACAATGGGTGGTATAGTGTTGATATGGTACTACTGGACACAATGGGTGGTATAGTGTTGATATGGTACTACTGGACACAATGGGTGGTATAGTGTTGATATGGTACTACTGGACACAATGGGTGGTATAGTGTTGATATGGTACTACTGGACACAATGGGTGGTATAGTGTTGATATGGTACTACTGGACACAATGGGTGGTATAGTGTTGATATGGTACTACTGGACACAATGGGTGGTATAGTGTTGATATGGTACTACTGGACACAATGAGTGGTATAGTGTTGATATGGTACTACTGGACACAATGGGTGGTATAGTGTTGATATGGTACTACTGGACACAATGGCGATGTGGGCTGGTTGAAAGGAGATGGTTTTCTGGGAAAGGTTGGCGATGTGGGCTGGTTGAAAGGAGAAGGTTTTCTGGGAAAGGTTGGCGATGTGGGCTGGTTGAAAGGAGAAGGTTTTCTGGGAAAGGTTGGCGATGTGGGCTGGTTGAAAGGAGAAGGTTTTCTGGGAAAGGTTGGCGATGTGGGCTGGTTGAAAGGAGATGGGTTTTCTGGGAAAGTTTGGCGATGTGGGCTGGTTGAAAGGAGATGGGTTTTCTGGGAAAGGTTGGCGATGGGGGCTGGTTGAAAGGAGAAGGTTTTCTGGGAAAGGTTGGCGATGTGGGCTGGTTGAAAGGAGATGGGTTTTCTGGGAAAGGTTGGCGATGTGGGCTGGTTGAAAGGAGATGGGTTTTCTGGGAAAGGTTGGCGATGGGGGCTGGTTGAAAGGAGAAGGTTTTCTGGGAAAGGTTGGCGATGTGGGCTGGTTGAAAGGAGATGGGTTTTCTGGGAAAGGTTGGCGATGTGGGCTGGTTGAAAGGAGATGGTTTTCTGGGAAATGTTGGCGATGGGGGCTGGTTGAAAGGAGAAGGTTTTCTGGGAAAGGTTGGCGATGTGGGCTGGTTGAAAGGAGAAGGTTTTCTGGGAAAGGTTGGCGATGTGGGCTGGTTGAAAGGAGAAGGTTTTCTGGGAAAGGTTGGCGATGTGGGCTGGTTGAAAGGAGAAGGTTTTCTGGGAAAGGTTGGCGATGGGGGCTGGTTGAAAGGAGAAGGTTTTCTGGGAAAGGTTGGCGATGGGGGCTGGTTGAAAGGAGAAGGTTTTCTGGGAAAGGTTGGCGATGTGGGCTGGTTGAAAGGAGAAGGTTTTCTGGGAAAGGTTGGCGATGGGGGCTGGTTGAAAGGAGAAGGTTTTCTGGGAAAGGTTGGCGATGGGGGCTGGTTGAAAGGAGAAGGTTTTCTGGGAAAGGTTGGCGATGTGGGCTGGTTGAAAGGAGGTTTTCTGGGAAAGGTTGGCGATGTGGGCTGGTTGAAAGGAGAAGGTTTTCTGGGAAAGGTTGGCGATGTGGGCTGGTTGAAAGGAGATGGTTTTCTGGGAAAGGTTGGCGATGTGGGCTGGTTGAAAGGAGAAGGTTTTCTGGGAAAGGTTGGCGATGTGGGCTGGTTGAAAGGAGATGGTTTTCTGGGAAAGGTTGGCGATGTGGGCTGGTTGAAAGGAGAAGGTTTTCTGGGAAAGGTTGGCGATGTGGGCTGGTTGAAAGGAGATGGTTTTCTGGGAAAGGTTGGCGATGTGGGCTGGTTGAAAGGAGATGGGTTTTCTGGGAAAGGTTGGCGATGTGGGCTGGTTGAAAGGAGAAGGTTTTCTGGGAAAGGTTGGCGATGTGGGCTGGTTGAAAGGAGAAGGTTTTCTGGGAAAGGTTGGCGATGTGGGCTGGTTGAAAGGAGATGGTTTTCTGGGAAAGGTTGGCGATGTGGGCTGGTTGAAAGGAGAAGGTTTTCTGGGAAAGGTTGGCGATGTGGGCTGGTTGAAAGGAGAAGGTTTTCTGGGAAAGGTTGGCGATGTGGGCTGGTTGAAAGGAGAAGGTTTTCTGGGAAAGGTTGGCGATGTGGGCTGGTTGAAAGGAGAAGGTTTTCTGGGAAAGGTTGGCGATGTGGGCTGGTTGAAAGGAGAAGGTTTTCTGGGAAAGGTTGGCGATGTGGGCTGGTTGAAAGGAGAAGGTTTTCTGGGAAAGGTTGGCGATGTGGGCTGGTTGAAAGGAGATGGTTTTCTGGGAAACGTTGGCGATGTGGGCTGGTTGAAAGGAGAAGGTTTTCTGGGAAATGTTGGCGATGGGGGCTGGTTGAAAGGAGAAGGTTTTCTGGGAAAGGTTGGCGATGTGGGCTGGTTGAAAGGAGAAGGTTTTCTGGGAAATGTTGGCGATGGGGGCTGGTTGAAAGGAGAAGGTTTTCTGGGAAAGGTTGGCGATGTGGGCTGGTTGAAAGGTTGCATCAACTGCAGTATGACAACAGAGGTTTGAGGTTTCGTACGTTGTTGCTTGAGAATTGATCGGCTCGTAGTAGTTAACATGCGCAAGCCTCTGTAGCCTGTACAGGGTGATTCTGCCCCTAGCAAGCCAAAACATACAGTAACTGCTCATAGCGTGGATCTGAGATAAATTACTTTTATTTACCTCGGTTTCACAGTGACTTTATACAGTTACTGCTAACATGACCCCTATTCTCTCTGAAACACAGTACAATAGAGGCAGGATATTTGTCCACATGATTAAGCATGTATTTAATGTAGCAAAAAATGGACTTTATTTTTGACCAAATGAGCAGTTCCTACCTTTTTTTGCTTGGTACGGTGGAATAGTGCAGGGGGGGTGTTTAACTGTGACCCTTCGAGGTTCGGAGCCTGCTGTTTTTCCACATCTCTCTGATAATTAATTGCACCTACTTGGTGTCCCAGGTCTAAATTAGTCCCCAGTTAGAGGGGATCAGAACCGCTGATATGCTAACCATTTATTGCTGTCAGATATCCGCTTACATATGAGCCTCTTATCAGTTTGAATTTCATCTAAATTATTCTCATGTTCAGATGTTTTTTTTGGGGGAGGGGGGGGGAGGGGGGGTCTGATTTTTTAAAATATTGACACTGTCTCTCCTCTAACACCCTAATCCCTAAACCCTTATCACACCATCTGGATTAGGCAGGGATTGTGTCTGTGTCTGACGAAGACCGCACGCACACAACACACCCTTATTCTTGATGACCGGTTCAGTTTTAATGTCCTTATGTTGTAGATTATGCAATATTTGCACCATAATGAATAGCATTAATAGACCTCATAACATCATGGACGACCTGTGGTAGGTAATGAGTGATTCCTCACGAAACCCAGACAAAGAACATAACATGATTGTGAGGATTTTCACAATGTAGCCCGTAGAACACAATGTAGCCCGTAGAACACAATGTAGCCCGTAGAACACAATGTAGCCCGTAGAACACAGTGTAGCCCGTAGAACACAATGTAGCCCGTAGAACACAGTGTAGCCCGTAGAACACAATGTAGCCCGTAGAGCACAGTGTAGCCCGTAGAGCACAGTGTAGCCCGTAGAACACAGTGTAGCCCGTAGAACACAGTGTAGCCCGTGGAACACAGTGTAGCCCGTAGAACACAGTGTAGCCTCCCCGAACACAGTGTAGCCCGTAGAACTCAGTGTAGCCCGTAGAACACAGTGTAGCCCGTAGAACACAGTGTAGCCCGTAGAACACAGTGTAGCCCGTGGAACACAGTGTAGCCCGTAGAACACAGTGTAGCCCGTAGAACTCAGTGTAGCCCGTGGAACACAGTGTAGCCCGTAGAACACAGTGTAGCCCGTAGAACACAGTGTAGCCCGTAGAACACAGTGTAGCCCGTAGAACTCAGTGTAGCCCGTAGAACACAGTGTAGCCCGTAGAACACAGTGTAGCCCGTAGAACACAGTGTAGCCCGTAGAACACAGTGTAGCCCGTAGAACACAGTGTAGCCCGTAGAACACAGTGTAGCCCGTAGAACACAGTGTAGCCCGTAGAACTCAGTGTAGCCCGTGGAATGGGCCTTTGAAGGAAGGATTGTTGACATACAGTATATTTGACATTTGTATCAAAGCATAATTGAGAAATAATATATTTAAAGTTGGCATATTTCTGACATTTTGGCCTCACCCAGATCTCCTTTAAGACTCCATAATATTTAAATAAGCATTAAGGCCTGAGGGGGGGGGGTGGTATATGACCAATATACCACGGCTCAGGGCTGTTCTTAGGCACGACGTATCGCAGAGTATACAGCAGCCCTTAGCCGTGGTATATTGGCCATATACCACAACCCTCTGAGGTGCCTTATTGCTGTTATAAACTGGTTACCAACGTAAGTAGAACAGTAAAAATGTTTTGTCATACCCGTGGAATCTTGTCTGATATACCACGACTGTCAGCCAATCAGCATTCAGCTCTGGAACCACCCAGCTTATAAACTGATTGTAGAATATTGCCCCTAACCCCTTACCCCTAACTCCTAAACCCTAACCCCTAAACCCTAAACCCTTACCCCTAAACCCTTACCCCGAACCCCTTACCCCTAAACCCTTACCCTAACCCCTTACCCCTAAAACCTAAACCCCTAACCCCTAAACCCTTACCCCTAAACCCCTAACCCCTAACCCCTTACCCCCTAAACCCCTAACCCCTAAATCCTTACATTTGTATTACATTTGTATTACATTTTTGTCTGAGTTTTGTGAGGAATCTCTGTAGTCTAAAGAGCCCTGCTCAGAAGTAGTTCACTGTGTAAAGAATTGGGTGGCATTTAGGACACAAGACTTTCTTCACAACATGCAAATATCCGTCTAGTCTTCCCTGTTGGTTACGATGCAAATAGTGATCGTGCTGCCGATGGTAGACCAACCCTACTGGTCTATCCGGTTGTGTTTGTTTGGTTAAAGACTGAGGGAGAGGGGATTGCAGAACGAGAGGAGGGGAGTGGAACGTTTACTGTTCATTTTTATTGTTTATTTCACTTTAGTTTATCTACTTCAGCGATGTAAGCATATGTTTCCCGTGACAATAAAGCCCTGAAATGGAATTGAGAGGATTGCAGAGCAGTAAGAGAGGAGAGAGGAGAGACAGGGAGGGAAATGAGGAGGGGGATTTAAATACTCTGTTGTTTGAACACCTGGTGTACAACCGGATGAACCTGACTGAGGCTGCAGTATTAACACTACCACCCCCTGTTACCATCTCCCCCAGTCACACTACCACCCCCTGTTACCATCTCCCCCCAGTCACACTACCACCCCCTGTTACCATCTCCCCCCAGTCACACTACCACCCCTGTTACCATCTCCCCCAGTCACACTACCACCCCTGTTACCATCTCCCCCAGTCACACTACCACCCCTGTTACCATCTCCCCCAGTCACACTACCACCCCCTGCTACCACCTCCCCCCAGTCACACTACCACCCCCTGCTACCATCTCCCCCAGTCACACTACCACCCCCTGCTACCATCTCCCCCCAGTCACACTACCACCCCCTGCTACCATCTCCCCCCAGTCACACTACCACCCCCTGTTACCATCTCCCCCAGTCACACTACCACCCCTGTTACCATCTCCCCCAGTCACACTACCACCCCTGCTACCATCTCCCCCAGTCACACTACCACCCCCTGTTACCATCTCCCCCAGTCACACTACCACCCCTGTTACCATCTCCCCCAGTCACACTACCACCCCTGTTACCATCTCCTCCCAGTCACACTACCACCCCTGCTACCATCTCCCCCCAGTCACACTACCACCCCCTGCTACCATCTCCCCCAGTCACACTACCACCCCTGTTACCATCTCCCCCAGTCACACTACCACCCCCTGTTACCATCTCCCCCAGTCACACTACCACCCCTGTTACCATCTCCCCCAGTCACACTACCACCCCCTGCTACCATCTCCCCCCAGTCTCACTACCACCCCCTGCTACCATCTCCCCCAGTCACACTACCACCCCCTGTTACCATCTCCCCCAGTCACACTACCACCCCTGTTACCATCTCCCCCCAGTCACACTACCACCCCCTGCTACCATCTCCCCCCAGTCACACTACCACCCCTGCTACCATCTCCCCCCAGTCACACTACCACCCCCTGTTACCATCTCCCCCCAGTCACACTACCACCCCCTGTTACCATCTCCCCCAGTCACACTACCACCCCTGCTACCATCTCCCCCAGTCACACTACCACCCCCCCAGCTACCATCTCCCCCAGTCACACTACCACCCCTGTTACCATCTCCCCCAGTCACACTACCACCCCCTGTTACCATCTCCCCCAGTCACACTACCACCCCCTGTTACCATCTCCCCCAGTCACACTACCACCCCCTGTTACCATCTCCCCCCAGTCACACTACCACCCCCTGTTACCATCTCCCCCAGTCACACTACCACCCCCTGCTACCATCTCCCCCCAGTCACACTACCACCCCCTGTTACCATCTCCCCCCAGTCACACTACCACCCCCTGCTACCATCTCCCCCAGTCACACTACCACCCCCTGCTACCATCTCCCCCCAGTCACACTACCACCCCCTGCTACCATCTCCCCCAGTCACACTACCACCCCCCCAGTTACCATCTCCCCCAGTCACACTACCACCCCCTGTTACCATCTCCCCCAGTCACACTACCACCCCCTGCTACCATCTCCCCCAGTCACACTACCACCCCCCTGTTACCATCTCCCCCAGTCACACTACCACCCCCTGTTACCATCTCCCCCCAGTCACACTACCACCCCCTGTTACCATCTCCCCCAGTCACACTACCACCCCCCCTGCTACCATCTCCCCCAGTCACACTACCACCCCCTGCTACCATCTCCCCAGTCACACTACCACCCCCTGCTACCATCTCCCCCCAGTCACACTACCACCCCCTGTTACCATCTCCCCCCAGTCACACTACCACCCCCTGTTACCATCTCCCCCCAGTCACACTACCACCCCCTGTTACCATCTCCCCCCAGTCACACTACCACCCCCTGTTACCATCTCCCCCAGTCACACTACCACCCCCTGTTACCATCTCCCCCCAGTCACACTACCACCCCCTGTTACCATCTCCCCCAGTCACACTACCACCCCCTGTTACCATCTCCCCCCAGTCACACTACCACCCCCTGCTACCATCTCCCCAGTCACACTACCACCCCCTGTTACCATCTCCCCCAGTCACACTACCACCCCTGTTACCATCTCCCCCAGTCACACTACCACCCCCTGTTACCATCTACCCCAGTCACACTACCACCCCCTGTTACCATCTCCCCCAGTCACACTACCACCCCTGTTACCATCTCCCCCCCCCAGTCACACTACCACCCCCTGTTACCATCTCCCCCAGTCACACTACCACCCCTGTTACCATCTCCCCCAGTCACACTACCACCCCCTGTTACCATCTCCCCCCAGTCACACTACCACCCCCTGCTACCATCTCCCCCAGTCACACTACCACCCCCATGCTACCATCTCCCCCAGTCCCCAGTCACACTACCACCCCTGCTACCATCTCCCCCAGTCACACTACCACCCCTGTTACCATCTACCCCAGTCACACTACCACCCCCTGTTACCATCTCCCCCAGTCACACTACCACCCCTGTTACCATCTACCCCAGTCACACTACCACCCCTGTTACCATCTCCCCCAGTCACACTACCACCCCCTGTTACCATCTCCCCCAGTCACACTACCACCCCTGTTACCATCTCCCCCAGTCACACTACCACCCCCTGTTACCATCTCCCCCAGTCACACTACCACCCCCTGCTACCATCTCCCCAGTCACACTACCACCCCTGTTACCATCTCCCCCAGTCACACTACCACCCCTACTACTGTCTCCCCCACTTCAGAAAGTATTCGCTCCCCTTGACTTTCTCCACATGTTGTTGTTGTGTTGCAGCCTGACTCTGTATTTAAAATGGATGACATTGACATGTTGTAGAGACTCTGTTTAATAAACACATGTTGTAGAGACTCTGTGTTTAATAAACACATGTTGTAGAGACTCTGTATTTAATAAACATGTTGTAGAGACTCTGTGTTTAATAAACACATGTTGTAGAGACTCTGTGTTTAATAAACATGTTGTAGAGACTCTGTGTTTAATAAACACATGTTGTAGAGACTCTGTGTTTAATAAACACATGTTGTAGAGACTCTGTGTTTAATAAACACATGTTGTAGAGACTCTGTGTTTAATAAACACATGTTGTAGAGACTCTGTGTTTAATAAACACATGTTGTAGAGACTCTGTGTTTAATAAACACATGTTGTAGAGACTCTGTGTTTAATAAACACATGTTGTAGAGACTCTGTGTTTAATAAACACATGTTGTAGAGACTCTGTGTTTAATAAACACATGTTGTAGAGACTCTGTTTAATAAACACATGTTGTAGAGACTCTGTGTTTAATAAACACATGTTGTAGAGACTCTGTTTAATAAACACATGTTGTAGAGACTCTGTTTAATAAACACATGTTGTAGAGACTCTGTTTAATAAACACATGTTGTAGAGACTCTGTGTTTAATAAACACATGTTGTAGAGACTCTGTGTTTAATAAACACATGTTGTAGAGACTCTGTGTTTAATAAACACATGTTGTAGAGACTCTGTGTTTAATAAACACATGTTGTAGAGACTCTGTATTTAATAAACACATGTTGTAGAGACTCTGTGTTTAATAAACACATGTTGTAGAGACTCTGTGTTTAATAAACACATGTTGTAGAGACTCTGTGTTTAATAAACACATGTTGTAGAGACTCTGTGTTTAATAAACACATGTTGTAGAGACTCTGTGTTTAATAAACACATGTTGTAGAGACTCTGTGTTTAATAAACACATGTTGTAGAGACTCTGTTTAATAAACACATGTTGTAGAGACTCTGTTTAATAAACACATGTTGTAGAGACTCTGTGTTTAATAAACACATGTTGTAGAGACTCTGTGTTTAATAAACACATGTTGTAGAGACTCTGTGTTTAATAAACACATGTTGTAGAGACTCTGTGTTTAATAAACACATGTTGTAGAGACTCTGTTTAATAAACATGTTGTAGAGACTCTGTGTTTAATAAACACATGTTGTAGAGACTCTGTGTTTAATAAACACATGTTGTAGAGACTCTGTGTTTAATAAACACATGTTGTAGAGACTCTGTGTTTAATAAGTCACATGTTGTAGAGACTCTGTGTTTAATAAACACATGTTGTAGAGACTCTGTTTAATAAACACATGTTGTAGAGACTCTGTGTTTAATAAGTCACATGTTGTAGAGACTCTGTGTTTAATAAACACATGTTGTAGAGACTCTGTGTTTAATAAACACATGTTGTAGAGACTCTGTGTTTAATAAACACATGTTGTAGAGACTCTGTATTTAATAAACACATGTTGTAGAGACTCTGTTTAATAAACACATGTTGTAGAGACTCTGTATTTAATAAACACATGTTGTAGAGACTCTGTATTTAATAAACACATGTTGTAGAGACTCTGTGCTTAATAAACACATGTAGAGACTCTGTGTTTAATAAACACATGTTGTAGAGACTCTGTGTTTAATAAACACATGTTGTAGAGACTCTGTGTTTAATAAACACATATTGTAGAGACTCTCTGTTTAATAAACACATGTTGTAGAGACTCTATGTTTAATAAACACATGTAGAGACTCTGTGTTTAATAAACACATGTAGAGACTCTCTGTTTAATAAACACATGTTGTAGAGACTCTGTGTTTAATAAACACATGTTGTAGAGACTCTGTGTTTAATAAACACATGTTGTAGAGACTCTGTGTTTAATAAACACATGTTGTAGAGACTCTGTTTAATAAACACATGTTGTAGAGACTCTGTGTTTAATAAACACATGTTGTAGAGACTCTGTGTTTAATAAACACATGTTGTAGAGACTCTGTGTTTAATAAACACATGTTGTAGAGACTCTGTGTTTAATAAACACATGTTGTAGAGACTCTGTGTTTAATAAACACATGTTGTAGAGACTCTGTGTTTAATAAACACATGTTGTAGAGACTCTGTGTTTAATAAACACGTTGTAGAGACTCTGTGTTTAATAAACACATGTTGTAGAGACTCTGTGTTTAATAAACACATGTTGTAGAGACTCTGTGTTTAATAAACACATGTTGTAGAGACTCTGTGTTTAATAAACACATGTTGTAGAGACTCTGTGTTTAATAAACACATGTTGTAGAGACTCTGTGTTTAATAAACACATGTTGTAGAGACTCTGTGTTTAATAAACACATGTTGTAGAGACTCTGTGTTTAATAAACACATGTTGTAGAGACTCTGTGTTTAATAAACACATGTTGTAGAGACTCTGTGTTTAATAAACACATGTTGTAGAGACTCTGTGTTCAATAAACACATGTAGAGACTCTGTGCTTAATAAGTCACATTTTCTCATCTCTGTGTGATTATTGTATTTTGCCCCTTTTTTCGTGATATCCAATTGTGTTGTCTCATCGCTGCAACTCCCCAACGGAGGAAACACCAGTCAACTGACGACAGAAGTCAGCCTGCAGGTGCCCTGCCCACCACAATGAGTCACTAGAGTGTGAGACCATGACGCCTAGCAACAACAAAACATCTACATGTCACAACGAGACCATGACTCCTAGCAACAACAACACATCTACATGTCACAATGAGACCATGACTCCTAGCAACAACACATCTACATGTCACAATGAGACCATGACTCCTAGCAACAACACATCTACATGTCACAATGAGACCATGACTCCTAGCAACAACAAAACATCTACATGTCACAATGAGACCATGACTCCTAGCAACAACACATCTACATGTCACAATGAGACCATGACTCCTAGCAACAACACATCTACATGTCACAATGAGACCATGACTCCTAGCAACAACACATCTACATGTCACAATGAGACCATGACTCCTAGCAACAACACATCTACATGTCACAATGAGACCATGACTCCTAGCAACAACACATCTACATGTCACAATGAGACCATGACTCCTAGCAACAACACATCTACATGTCACAATGAGACCATGACTCCTAGCAACAACACATCTACATGTCACAATGAGACCATGACTCCTAGCAACAACACATCTACATGTCACAATGAGACCATGACTCCTAGCAACAACAACACATCTACATGTCACAATGAGACCATGACTCCTAGCAACAACAACACATCTACATGTCACAATGAGACCATGACTCCTAGCAACAACAACACATCTACATGTCACAATGAGACCATGACTCCTAGCAACAACACATCTACATGTCACAATGAGACCATGACTCCTAGCAACAACAAAACATCTACATGTCACAATGAGACCATGACTCCTAGCAACAACAACACATCTACATGTCACAACGAGACCATGACTCCTAGCAACAACACATCTACATGTCACAATGAGACCATGACTCCTAGCAACAACAAAACATCTACATGTCACAATGAGACCATGACTCCTAGCAACAACACATCTACATGTCACAATGAGACCATGACTCCTAGCAACAACAACACATCTACATGTCACAATGAGACCATGACTCCTAGCAACAACAAAACATCTACATGTCACAATGAGACCATGACTCCTAGCAACAACACATCTACATGTCACAATGAGACCATGACTCCTAGCAACAACACATCTACATGTCACAATGAGACCATGACTCCTAGCAACAACAAAACATCTACATGTCACAATGAGACCATGACTCCTAGCAACAACAAAACATCTACATGTCACAATGAGACCATGACTCCTAGCAACAACACATCTACATGTCACAATGAGACCATGACTCCTAGCAACAACACATCTACATGTCACAATGAGACCATGACTCCTAGCAACAACAAAACATCTACATGTCACAATGAGACCATGACTCCTAGCAACAACACATCTACATGTCACAATGAGACCATGACTCCTAGCAACAACACATCTACATGTCACAATGAGACCATGACTCCTAGCAACAACAACACATCACACGTCATTCAAAATGCCACATGACCCATGTTTATTTGCCTAGTAGCCAGGTCTGTTTGTGCTTTGGTCAACTTCTCTATCATTTCAAATCAAATGTCATTGCTGTTGTAGTGAAATGCTGGTGTTCCTAGCTCCAACCGTGCTAAACATTCCAGAACAATGAAAAAGAAACATCAGAACTTCTATTTTTTTTAATCTGTTGATATAGTAATATAATACAGTGGGTTCTGTCAACTAAATCATTGCTGCCACCACCCTGCTTCACCGTAGGGATGTTTCCACCACCCTGCTTCACCGTAGGGATGTTTCCACCACCCTGCTTCACAGTAGGGATGCTGCCACCACCATGCTTCACCATAGGGATGCTGCCACCACCATGCTTCACCGTAGGGATGCTGCCACCACCATGCTTCACCGTAGGGATGTTTCCACCACCATACTTCACTGTAGGGATGCTGCCACCACCATGCTTCACGGTAGGGTTGCTGCCACCACCATGCTTCACCGTAGGGATGCTGCCACCACCATGCTTCACCGTAGGGATGCTGCCACCACCCTGCTTCACCGTAGGGATGTTTCCACCACCCTGCTTCACCGTAGAGATGCTGCCACCACCCTGCTTCACCGTAGGGATGCTGCCACCACCCTGCTTCACCGTAGGGATGTTTCCACCACCATGCTTCACCGTAGGGATGTTTCCACCACCATGCTTCACCGTAGGGATGCTGCCACCCCCATGCTTCACCGTAGGGATGTTTCCACCACCATGCTTCACCATAGTGATGCTGCCACCACCATGCTTCACCGTAGGGATGTTTCCACCACCATGCTTCACCATAGGGATGCTGCCACCACCATGCTTCACC
The DNA here is from genome assembly GCF_023373465.1 of Oncorhynchus keta. Taxonomy (NCBI): domain Eukaryota; kingdom Metazoa; phylum Chordata; class Actinopteri; order Salmoniformes; family Salmonidae; genus Oncorhynchus; species Oncorhynchus keta. Next base: position 2,045,277 of record NC_068448.1, on the reverse strand, counting down.
ATAGGGATGCTGCCACCACCATGCTTCACCATAGGGATGCTGTCACCACCATGCTTCACTGCCAGGTGTCCAATTTCGAGTCTCATAGCAAAGGGTCTGAATTCTTATGTCAGTAAGGTATTTCTGTTTTTTATATTTGATACATTTGCAAACTTTTCTAAAAACCTGTTTATACCTTTGTCATTTTGGGGTGTTGTGTGTAGATTTCTGAGGATTTTTATTTAATTGAACCAATTCTAGAATAAGGCTGTAACGTAACAAAATGTGTGGGAGGGGGATCAAGGGGTTTGAATACTTTCCGAAGGCACTGTATATAATTACACTGTCCTCCAAGAGTCTCTGAATCTATGCTCTACTTCAGTTTGTTCCCGCAGCTTGGTTGGAGAGCGAGGTAGCAGGCAGTGATCTGTGTGCGGGGGATGGGCACAGCAGCACTTCCCTCAGTGAAAAGCCAGTAGTTCCTGCTGTATTCTTGTTCCTGTGTATTACTGTGCTAACAAACATCCCAGCCCATGTAAATACCGAGGGGAGGGGGTTGTAAAGTAATAGCTCAGACAGGTAAAACATGGAGACCCGAGGGTATATACTCTCACTGCTAAAGCCGGGACGATAAAAACCCTCAAATTATACACCGACCGAATATCACAGGCATTCTGCTTGATATGATTTATTACGATCAGTAGGCTATGCTAGAGAAATTAAATACGTTTGTTGATATGGGCCACGATTGTTGGTGGAACAATAGATAGATGGTTACGACCAATCACACACTGTTACTAGTAGTAGTTTAAATGGTTCATACAGCCACCGTGGTTCATGTTAGAAACATATTGTTCTAGATGTCTTAATCACGTATGGATTATTCTACATATGGCCCCGTCTCTACTCGCCACCTAACCCCTAGCAGAAGACCCAGTGGGACTCGGCACAGGGGTGATGAGGAGGGATGTATAGGTAGTCCCCGTGGTGGAGTGTCAGGGGACGAAGAGGGGGGGGGGTAGGTCTGGGGTGAGGCTATAGAGGGGTCCCCCAGCCTGCTTGCCCCCCCCCAGGCCCAAGGCTGATCCCTCCCAGAGGCTTTAGACAAGACCAGGGCGCCCTGCTGTCTTCAGAGACACACACACACACACTTCTAGCTTACACACACACTCCCAGCTCACACACAGTTACACACACACACTCCCAGCTCACACACAGTTACACACACACTCCCAGCTTACACACAATTACACACACACCCACACACTCCCAGCTCAGACAGAGAATCCTGTGAAGTGTGGTATCTGCTGAGGCTGTATGTGAGGAGAGAGGAGAGGAGCCCTTGATCGTGCCAACTGCTGCCTTCCTGTATCCCCCTCCCTTCCCCATCTACCCCCCCCTTCCTGTATCCCCTCCCCATCTTTACCCCCCTTCCTGTATCCCCCTCTCCTCCCCATCTCCCCCTTCCTGTATCCCCCTCCCTCCCCATCTACCCCCTTCCTGTATCCCCCTCTCCTCCCCATCTCCCCCTTCCTGTATCCCCCTCTCCCTCCCCATCTCTAACCCCTTCCTGTATCCCCCTCTCCCCTCCCCATCTCCCCCTTCCTGTATCCCCCTCCCTCCCCATCTACCCCCCTTCCTGTAACCCCCTCTCCCTCCCCATCTTCCCCCCTTCCTGTATCCCCCTCTCCCTCCCCATCTCCACCCCCCTTCCTGTATCCGCCTCTCCCTCCCCATCTCCCCCCACCCCCCTTCCTGTATCCCCCTCTCCTCCCCATCTCCCCCCTTCCTGTATCCCCCTCTCCCTCCCCATCCCCCCCCCCCCCCTTCCTCTATCCCCCTCTATCCCCCTCTCCCCCCATCTTCACCCCCCTCCTGTATCCCCCTCTCCCTCCCCATCTTCCCCCCTTCCTGTATCCCCTCTCCCTCCCCATCTTCACCCCCCCTTCCTGTATCTCCCTCTCCCCCCCCATCTCCCCCCTTCCTGTATCCCCCTCTCCCTCCCCATCTTCACCCCTCCCTTCCTGTATCCCCCCTTCCTGTATCCTCCTCTCCCGCCCCCCTTCCTGTACCCCCCCTGTATCCCCCTCCCCATCCCCTCCCCATCTCCCCCCTTCCTGTATCCCCTCTCCCTCCCCATCTTCACCCCTCCCTTCCTGTATCCCCCCTCCTTCCTGTACCCCCTCTCCCGCCCCATCTCTAAGCCCCTCCCTTCCTGTATCCCCCCTTCCTGTATCCCCCCCTTCCTGTACCCCCCTTCCTGTATCCCCTCTCCCTCCCCATCTTCACCCCCCCCTTCCTGTATCCCCCCACCTTCCTGTATCCCCCCTCCTTCCTGTACCCCCTCTCCCGCCCCATCTCTAAGCCCCTCCTTCCTGTATCCCCCCTTCCTGTATCCCCCCCTCCTTCCTGTATCCCCCTTCCTGTATCCCCCTCTCCCTCCCCATCTTCACCCCTCCCTTCCTGTATCCCCCACCTTCCTGTATCCCCCCCTCCTTCCTGTACCCCCATCACTTGTCCCGCCCCATCTCTAAGCCCCTCCCTTCCTGTATCCCTCCTGATCTCCTTCCTGTACCCCCTCTCCCTGCCCCATCTCTAAGCCCTCCCTTCCTGTATCCCCCCTTCCTGTATCCCCCTCCTTCCTGTACACCCCCTTCCTGTATCCCCCTCTCCCTCCCCATCTTCACCCCTCTCCTTCCCTCCTGTATCCCCCCTTCCTGTATCCCTCCCCTTCCTGTACCCCCTTCCTGTATCCCCCTCTCCCTCCCCATCTTCACCCCTCCTTCCTGTATCCCCCTTTTCCTGTGTCCCCTCTGTGTCTCTCTTTCTCTCTCTGTGTCCCCCTCTCCCGCCCCATCTCTAAGCCCCTCCTCCACCACCCATCACTTGTCAGATCACTCTCCACCTTATCCGTGCTCAAGGTGTCATTAAATATGTATGGGGTATTTTTGATGTATCCTGCAGTTTCCCCTCAGGAGCGCTGCAGGCCTCATCTGATCTGCCTCTCCAAACAACCAGACCAGTACCTCAATACTGAGAGAGTCACAAATTAATGAAGAGCCCTCTTTCTCTCTCTGTGTGTCTCTTTCTCTCTCTGTGTCTCTCTTTCTCTCTCTGTGTGTCTCTTTCTCTCTCTGTGTATCTCTTTCTCTCTCTCTCTTTCTCTCTCTGTGTCTCTCTTTCTCTCTCTGTGTCTCTCTTTCTCTCTCTGTCTCTTTCTCTCTCTGTGTTGTCCTGTAGCTCAGTTGGTAGAGCATGGCGCTTGTAACGCCAGGGTAGTGGGTTCGATTCCCGGGACCACCCATACATAGAATGTATGCACACATGACTGTAAGTCGCTTTGGATAAAAGCGTCCGCTAAATGGCATATTATATTATATCATATTATAATATTGACTAGGGGGGGGGATCTCTCTCTTTATATAATATTGACTAGGGGGATCTCTCTCTTCATATAATATTGACTAGGGGGGATCTCTCTCTTTATATAATATTGACTAGGGGGGTCTCTCTCTTTATATAATATTGACTGGGGGATCTCTCTTTTATATAATATTGACTGGGGGATCTCTCTCTTTATATAATATTGACTAGGGGGTCTCTCTCTCTCTTTATATAATATTGAGTAGGGGGAGGGTGTCTCTCTCTCTTTATATAATATTGTTATATAATATTGACGGGGGGATCTCTCTCTTTATATAATATTGACTAGGGGGATCTCTCTTTTATATAATATTGACTAGGGGGATCTCTCTCTCTTTATATAATATTGACTAGGGGGGGGCTCTCTCTCTTTCTTTATATAATATTGACTAGGGGGGGATCTCTCTCTTTATATAATATTGACTAGGGGGGGGGATCTCTCTCTTTATATAATATTGATTAGGGGGATCTCTCTCTTTATGTAATATTGACTAGGGGGATCTCTCTCCTTATATAATATTGACTAGGGGGATCTCTCTCTTTATATAATATTGACTAGGGGGATCTCTCTTTATATAATATTGACTAGGGGGGATCTCTCTTTATATAATATTGACTAGGGGGATCTCTCTCTTTATATAATATTGACTAGGGGGATCTCTCTCTTTATATAATATTGACTAGGGGGGGGATCCCTCTCTTTATATAATATTGACTAGGGGGGGTCTCTCTCTTTATATAATATTGACTAGGGGGGGGGGGGATCCCTCTCTTTATATAATATTGACTAGGGGGGTCTCTCTCTTTATATAATATTGACTAGGGGGGGATCTCTCTCCTTCCATATAATATATATAGAAACATTTAAGTTGTCCTTTTTTGACGGAAGCATAACTACAACAGCTAGCACTAGATAAGCTTAGGACTTCTCAAGAGAGGGGATCCTAATGATTACACCCAACTGTTGGACTAATGATTACACCCAACTGTTGGGCTAATGGTTACACCCAACTGTTGGACTAATGATTACACCCAACTGTTGGGCTAATGGTTACACCCAACTGTTGGACTAATGATTACACCCAACTGTTGGACTAATGGTTACACCCAACTGTTGGACTAATGATTACACCCAACTGTTGGGCTAATGATTACACCCAACTGTTGGACTAATGATGACACCCAACTGTTGGACTAATGATGACACCCAACTGTTGGATTAATGATTACACCCAACTGTTGGACTAATGATTCCACCCAACTGTTGGACTGATAATTCCACCCAACTGTTGGACTAATGATTACACCCAACTGTTGGACTAATGGTTACACCCAACTGTTGGACTAATGGTTACACCCAACTGTTGGACTAATGATTACACCCAACTGTTGGACTAATGATTACACCCAACTGTTGGACTAATGATTACACCCAACTGTTGGGCTAATGATTACACCCAACTGTTGGACTAATGATTACACCCAACTGTTGGGCTAATGATTACACCCAACTGTTGGACTAATGATTACACCCAACTGTTGGGCTAATGATTACACCCAACTGTTGGACTAATGATTACACCCAACTGTTGGATTACACCCAACTGTTGGAAATGATTACACCCAACTGTTGGACTAATGATTTGGGCACCCAACTGTTGGACTAATGATTACACCCAACTGTTGGACTAATGATTACACCCAACTGTTGGACTAATGATTACACCCAACTGTTGGACTAATGATTACACCCAACTGTTGGACTAATGATTACACCCAACTGTTGGACTAATGATTACACCCAACTGTTGGACTAATGATTACACCCAACTGTTGGACTAATGATTACACCCAACTGTTGGACTAATGATTACACCCAACTGTTGGACTAATGATTACACCCAACTGTTGGACTACCCCATTACTAATGATTACACCCAACTGTTGGACTAATGATTACAACTGTTGGACTAATGATTACACCCAACTGTTGGACTAATGATTACACCCAACTGTTGGACTAATGATTACACCCAACTGTTGGACTAATGATTACACCCAACTGTTGGACTACCCATGATTACACCCAACTGTTGGACTAATGATTACACCCAACTGTTGGACTAATGATTACACCCAACTGTTGGACTAATGATTACACCCAACTGTTGGACTAATGATTACACCCAACTGTTGGACTAATGATTACAACTGTTGGACTAATGATTACACCCAACTTTTGGACTAATGATTACACCCAACTGTTGGACTAATGATTACACCCAACTGTTGGACTAATGATTACACCCAACTGTTGGACTAATGATTACACCCAACTGTTGGACTAATGATTACACCCAACTGTTGGACTATTGATTACACCCAACTGTTGGGCTAATGATTACGATTACACCCAACTGTTGGACTAATGATTACACCCAACTGTTGGACTAATGATTACACCCAACTGTTGGACTAATGATTACACCCAACTGTTGGACTAATGATTACACCCAACTGTTGGACTAATGATTACACCCAACTGTTGGACTAATGATTACACCCAACTGTTGGACTAATGATTACACCCAACTGTTGGACTAATGATTACACCCAACTGTTGGACTAATGATTACACCCAACTGTTGGACTAATGATTACACCCAACTGTTGGACTTATTACACCCAACTGTTGGACTAATGATTACACCCAACTGTTGGACTAATGATTACACCCAACTGTTGGACTAATGATTACACCCAACTGTTGGACTAATGATTACACCCAACTGTTGGACTAATGATTACACCCAACTGTTGGACTAATGATTACACCCAACTGTTGGACTAATGATTACACCCAACTGTTGGACTAATGATTACACCCAACTGTTGACTACTGTTGGACTAATGATTACACCCTGTTGGACTAATGATTACACCCAACTGTTGGACTAATGATTACACCTGTTGGACAACTGTTGGACTAATGATTACACCCAACTGTTGGACTAATGATTACACCCACTGTTGGACTAATGATTACACCCAACTGTTGGACTAATGATTACACACCCAACTGTTGGACTAATGATTACACCCAACTGTTGGACTAATGATTACACCCAACTGTTGGACTACTGTTGACTAATGATTACACCCAACTGTTGGATAATGATTACACAACTGTTGGACTAATGATTACAACTGTTGGAGGGAATGATTTCAACTGTTGGACTAATGATTACACCCAACTGTTTGACTAATGATTTTCACCCAACTGTTGGACTAATGATTACACCCAACTGTTGGACTAATGATTACACAACACCACACACTGTTGGACTAATGATTACACCCAACTGTTGGACTAATGATTCCACCCAACTGTTGGACTAACACATTACACCCAACTGTTGGACTAATGATTACACCCAACTGTTGGACTAATGATTACACCCAACTGTTGGACTAATGATTACACCCAACTGTTGGACTAACACATTACACTGTTGGACACACATACACACACACACACTGTTGGACTACAGATGATTTTAGGGAAAACAAGCTACCCCCTGTTGGAACTAATGATTACACCATTGGACAAACTGTTACCTCAGACTGACCAAATGAAATGTACAAACTGTTCCTATGTCCAAATAGATGCAGGCCAGAGTGTCCAAATGAAATGCAAACTGTTCCTCATTGAAATGTGTCACTGTTCTGTCACCTGAAATGACAAACTTACACTCCAATGTGTCCTGTTCCTCGACCTGTCGACCAAATGAAATTATAAACTGTTCATTCAAATGAGACTAACTGTTGTAGCAACTCTACCAAATGATGGGTAGAGGGAAAACTTAGAGTTTACCAAATGAAATGTAGTATCCTAAACATATCGATGTTACATTGAACAGGGTGAATGGAATATGAATGTTCCTCAGAGGCATCTACCAATATGCTGTAATAGAAATAAATGCCATTTTCATAAAAAATAATTTGTATTTTTAAATGTCCTCCACTCATCTTACATGACACACCACTGTTGTCTGCAGATACCTACCACATGACATGTACAAACTGTTCCTCAGACACACTACCAAATGAAATGTACAAACTGTTCCTCACACACACACACCAAATGACATGTACAAACACACAGACACACAAATGAAATGTACAAACACACACACCAAATGAAATGTACAAACAGACACACCAAATGAAATGTACAAACTGTTCCTCACACTCTACCAAATGAAATGTACAAACTGTTCCTCACACACCAAATGACATGTACAAACTGTTCACACACACACACAAATGAAATGTACAAACTGTTCACAGACACTCTACAAATGAAATGTACAAACTGTTCCTCAGACACTCTACCAAATGACATGTACACACACACACACACACACACCAAATGAAATGTACAAACACACACACACACAGTGGGATAGTGGACACTACAGAGCTGAAATCTAGAGGAACTCATTTAGGGAAAACAAGCTACTTAGCCCCCTGGTTGGAACCAACACTACACAGCATTACAAACTGTTCCTCAGACACTCTACCAAATGAAATGTACAAACTGTTCCTCAGACACTCTACCAAATGAAATGTACAAACTGTTCCTCAGACACTCTACCAAATGAAATGTACAAACTGTTCCTCAGACACTCTACCAAATGAAATGTACAAACTGTTCCTCAGACACTCTACCAAATGAAATGTACAAACTGTTCCTCAGACACTCTACCAAATGAAATGTACAAACTGTTCCTCAGACACTCTACCAAATGAAATGTACAAACTGTTCCTCAGACACTCTACCAAATGAAATGTACAAACTGTTCCTCAGACACTCTACCAAATGAAATGTATTAAACTGATCAATCACACAAATAACTATATGGCCCCAATGATATGTCTATATTTGGAAAATTGGTCATTCACAATTTTAAATAGTCTATTCTGTTTTATTTAACGGTTCCAATCTGTCATGTGGAGTACTCCTATCGGAGATATAATTAGACTGATCGCTTAGGTTGGAGTAGACTTGGTATCTAACCAGGACTACACTGTTATATTAGGGTGTTGTAACTAAGGCAGTTGGAGTAGACTTGGTATCTAACCAGGACTACACTGTTATATTAGGGTGTTGTAACTAAGGCAGTTGGAGTAGACTTGGTATCTAACCAGAACTACACTGTTATATTAGGGTGTTGTAACTAAGGCGGTTGGAGTAGACTTGGTATCTAACCAGAACTACACTGTTATATTAGGGTGTTGTAACTAAGGCAGTTGGAGTAGACTTGGTATCTAACCAGGACTACACTGTTATATTAGGTGTTTTAACTAAGGCAGTTGGAGTAGACTTGGTATCTAACCAGGACTACACTGTTATATTAGGTGTTGTAACTAAGGCAGTTGGAGTAGACTTGGTATCTAACCAGAACTACACTGTTATATTAGGGTGTTGTAACTAAGGCAGTTGGAGTAGACTTGGTATCTAACCAGAACTACACTGTTATATTAGGGTGTTGTAACTAAGGCGGTTGGATTAGACTTGGTATCTAACCAGAACTACACTGTTATATTAGGGTGTTGTAACTAAGGCAGTTGGAGTAGACTTGGTATCTAACCAGAACTACACTGTTATATTAGGGTGTTGTAACTAAGGCAGTTGGAGTAGACTTGGTATCTAACCAGAACTACACTGTTATATTAGGGTGTTGTAACTAAGGCAGTTGGAGTAGACTTGGTATCTAACCAGAACTACACTGTTATATTAGGGTGTTGTAACTAAGGCAGTTGGAGTAGACTTGGTATCTAACCAGAACTACACTGTTATATTAGGGTGTTGTAACTAAGGCAGTTGGAGTAGACTTGGTATCTAACCAGAACTACACTGTTATATTAGGGTGTTGTAACTAAGGCAGTTGGAGTAGACTTGGTATCTAACCAGAACTACACTGTTATATCAGGGTGTTGTAACTAAGGCAGTTGGAACTACACTGTTATATTAGTAGACTTGGTATCTAACCAGAACTACACTGTTATATTAGGTGTTGTAACTAAGGCAGTTGGAGTAGACTTGGTATCTAACCAGAACCACACTGTTATATTAGGTTGTTGTAACTAAGGCGGTTGGATTAGACTTGGTATCTAACCAGAACTACACTGTTATATTAGGGTGTTGTAACTAAGGCAGTTGGAGTAGACTTGGTATCTAACCAGAACTACACTGTTATATTAGGGTGTTGTAACTAAGGCAGTTGGAGTAGACTTGGTATCTAACCAGAACCACACTGTTATATTAGGGTGTTGTAACTAAGGCAGTTGGAGTAGACTTGGTATCTAACCAGAACTACACTGTTATATTAGTGTGTTGTAACTAAGGCAGTTGGAGTAGACTTGGTATCTAACCAGAACTACACTGTTATATTAGGGTGTTGTAACTATAAGGCAGTTGGAGTAGACTTGGTATTTTCCTGGGCCTGGCTTGTTGAGTTGTGTGTAAAAGTCTGTCCTTGAGATTAGAAACTATTGTTCTGTAGCTATTAATACATTGTATAATTAATGAAGCTCTTCGTTGAATAACAAACCACTTTTTACGAGGGAGAGTCATGCCTCTTCAGTATAAACCAGAACAAATGAACCACACTTCCTCCATCTTACTATCTCCTCCTCCTGTACTTCCTGTGTTGGGAGCTGTGAGGTTCAACTGGGAACCCTCCCTGTTACTGACTGTTCTTCCTGTTACTGACTGTTCTTCCTGTTACTGACTGTTCTTCCTGTTACTGACTGTTCTTCCTGTTACTGACTGTTCTTCCTGTTACTGACTGTTCTTCCTGTTACTGACTGTTCTTCCTGTTACTGACTGTTGTTCCTGTTACTGACTGTTGTTCCTGTTACTGACTGTTCTTCCTGTCCCTCCCTGTTACTGACTGTTCTTCCTGTTACTGACTGTTCTTCCTGTCCCTCCCTGTTACTGACTGTTCTTCCTGTTACTGACTGTTCTTCCTGTTACTGACTGTTCTTCCTGTTACTGACTGTTCTTCCTGTTACTGACTGTTCTTCCTGTTACTGACTGTTCTTCCTGTCCCTCCCTGTTACTGACTGTTCTTCCTGTTACTGACTGTTCTTCCTGTCCCTCCCTGTTACTAACTGTTCTTCCTGTTACTGACTGTTCTTCCTGTTACTGACTGTTCTTCCTGTTACTGACTGTTCTTCCTGTTACTGACTGTTCTTCCTGTCCCTCCCTGTTACTGACTGTTCTTCCTGTTACTGACTGTTCTTCCTGTCCCTCCCTGTTACTAACTGTTCTTCCTGTTACTGACTGTTCTTCCTGTTACTGACTGTTCTTCCTGTTACTGACTGTTGTTCCTGTTACTGACTGTTCTTCCTGTCCCTCCCTGTTACTGACTGTTGTTCCTGTTACTGACTGTTCTTCCTGTCCCTCCCTGTTACTGACTGTTCTTCCTGTTACTGACTGTTCTTCCTGTTACTGACTGTTCTTCCTGTTACTGACTGTTCTTCCTGTTACTGACTGTTCTTCCTGTTACTGACTGTTGTTCCTGTTACTGACTGTTGTTCCTGTTACTGACTGTTCTTCCTGTTACTGACTGTTCTTCCTGTCCCTCCCTGTTACTGACTGTTCTTCCTGTTACTGACTGTTCTTCCTGTCCCTCCCTGTTACTGACTGTTGTTCCTGTTACTGACTGTTGTTCCTGTTACTGACTGTTGTTCCTGTTACTGACTGTTGTTCCTGTTACTGACTGTTGTTCCTGTTACTGACTGTTGTTCCTGTTACTGACTGTTGTTCCTGTTACTGACTGTTCTTCCTGTCCCTCCCTGTTACTGACTGTTGTTCCTGTTACTGACTGTTGTTCCTGTTACTGACTGTTCTTCCTGTGTTGGAAGGTGTGAAGGTCTGACTGTACTCCGATTGATACAGAGTCTGCGACTGTGACTGCTATGAAAACAGTGCTGTGTACACACCCTGAACGCCCTCGGATTCAAAACGCCGTCCCTCAGGTTGTTGGTTACAGACCATGTTGTGTACCGTACACTCTGTGCTACTGTCTCACTGTGAAAACAGATTGATACGTTTCAACTGCGCCCAGGATGGGAACAGTGGTTGGTCACACTACACACTACACTACCCCCACTACACTACCCCCACTATACTACCCCCACTACATTACCCCCACTACACTACCCCCACTATACTACCCCCACTATACTACCCCCACTATACTACCCCCACTACACTACCCCCACTACATTACCCCCACTATACTACCCCACTACACTACCCCACTACACTACCCCACTACACTACCCCCACTACATTACCCCCACTGCATTGCCCCCACTACATTACCCCCACTACACTACCCCCACTACACTACCCCCACTACACTACCCCCACTACACTGCCCCCCACTGCACTGCACTACCCCCACTACACTAAACTACCCCACTACACTAAACTACCCCACTACACTACCCCCACTACACTACACTACCCCCACTACACTAAACTACCCCCACTACACTACCCCCACTACATTACCCCCACTATACTACCCCACTACACTACCCCCACTACACTACCCCCACTACACTACCCCCACTACACTACCCCCACTACACTACCCCCACTACACTACCCCCACTATACTACCCCCACTACACTACCCCCACTACACTACCCCCACTATACTACCCCCACTATACTACCCCCACTATACTACCCCCACTATACTACCCCCACTATACTACCCCCACTACACTACCCCCACTACACTACTACCCCCACTACACTACCCCCACTACACTACCCCCACTACACTACCCCCACTACACTACCCCCCACTACACTAAACTACCCCCACTACACTACCCCCACTACACTACACTACCACCACTACACTACCCCCACTACACTACACTACCCCCACTACACTACCCCCACTACACTACACTAACCCCACTACACTACCCCACTACACTACCCCCACTACACTACACTAACCCCACTACACTAACCCCACTACACTACCCCCACTACACTAACCCCACTACACTACCCCACTTAACTACACTAACCCCACTACACTACACTACCCCCACTACACTACCCCCACTACACTACCCCACTACACTGCACTACCCCCACTACACTACACTACCCCCACTACACTACACTGCCCCCACTACACTACCCCCACTACACTACACTAACCCCACTACACTACCCCCACTACACTACCCCCACTACACTACCCCCACTACACTACACTACCCCCACTACACTACCCCCACTACACTACCCCCTGCACTAACCCTACTACACTACCCCACTACACTACACTAACCCCACTACACTAACCCCACTACATTACCCCCACTACACTAGACTAACCCCACTACACTACCCCCACTACACTACCCCCACTACACTACCCCACTACACCACCCCCACTACACTGCACTAACCCCACTACACTACCCCCACTAAAATGTAATGTAAAACTACACTAACCCCACTACACTAACCCCACTACACTACCCCCACTACACTACCCCCACTACACTACCCCCACTACACTACACTACCCCCACTACACTACCCCCACTGCACTACACTAACCCCACTACACTACCCCCACTACACTAACCCCACTACACTACCCCCACTGCACTACCCCCACTGCACTGCCCCACTACGCTGCACTGCCCCCACTACACTACACTACCCCCACTACACTGCCCCCACTACACTACCCTCACTACACTACACTAATCCCACTACACTACCCCCACTACACTACACTACCCCCACTACACTACCCCCACTACACTACCCCCACTACACTACACTACCCCCACTACACTACCCCACTACACTCCACTACCCTCACTACACTACCCCCACTGCACTACCCCCACTACACTACCCCCCACTACACTACACTACCCCCACTACACTACCCCCACTACACTACACTACCCCCACTACACTACCCCCACTACACTACCCCCACTACACTGCACTACCCCCACTACACTACACTACCCCCACTACACTACCCCCACTACACTACACTACCCCCCACTACACTACACTACACTACCCCCACCACACTACCCCCACTACACTACACTACCCCCACTATACTACCCCCCACTATACTACCCCACTACACTACCCCCACTACACTACACTACCCCCACTACACTATACTACCCCCACTACACTATACTACCCCCACTACACTACCCCCACTACACTACACTACCCCCACTACACTACCCCACTACACTACACTACCCCACTACACTACACTGCCCCTGTGACTACCCCACTGCACTGTACCCCCACTGCACTACCCCCACTACACTAAACTACCCCCACTACACTACACCTGTCACCTGACTCCCCCCTCCTGTCACCTGACCATCCCCTCATGTGACTACAGTGCATATCTGTGACTACAGTGCATATCTGTGACTACAGTGCATATCTGTGACTACAGTGCATATCTGTGACTACAGTGCATATCTGTGAATACAGTGCATATCTGTGACTACAGTGCATATCTGTGAATACAGTTCATATCTGTGACTACAGTGCATATCTGTGAATACAGTGCATATCTGTGAATACAGTGCATATCTGTGACTACAGTGCATATCTGTGAATACAGTGCATATCTGTGAATACAGTGCATATCTGTGAATACAGTGCATATCTGTGAATACAGTGCATATCTGTGAATACAGTGCATATATGTGAATACAGTGCATATCTGTGACTACAGTGCATATGTGTGAATACAGTGCATATCTGTGACTACAGTGCATATCTGTGAATACAGTTCATATCTGTGACTACAGTGCATATGTGTGAATACAGTTCATATCTGTGACTACAGTGCATATCTGTGACTACAGTGCATATCTGTGAATACAGTGCATATCTGTGACTACAGTGCATATGTGTGAATACAGTGCATATCTCTCTGTTTATTGAGGACTCTGGGTATTTTTTTTTATCAAACTGTTTGCTCTGCCTAAATAAATACGCTGGGAACACAGAACAGAACTTTGTTCTTGTATCAAGTCGTTTTAGGTCCTGTAATCTCATGTAGGGGACACAGAGAGAGGGGGGGGGGGGGTGAATGCACATCCTCTCCCAGCTCCTTTCCTGTTATTCTCTGCTGTCCTTGATGGTGTTTCAGAATGATACTTCTCTTTTCCTGCCTTCCACTGAATAGCAGGTCTAGTGGCACTAGAACAGGTCTTATTAAGAGACAAATCTACGTGTTAGAATGATACAGGCCGAGTATAGTATATTAGTATGTACCTGTTATCTACCTGGGAGGTGTCTACTCTCTCCTGTTCTTTGTCCTCTCTCTACCCCTCTTCCCTCTCCTTCTGTCCTCTCTCCTCCCTCTCTCCACTCTCCTTCCTCTCTCCTCTCTCTTTCCCTCTACTGTCTCTCCACTCTCTCCTTCCCTCTCCTTCTGTCCTCTCTCTTCCCCTTTCTCTCCACTCTCTCCTTCCCTCTCCTTCTGTCCTCTCTCTCTTCCCCTCTCTCTCCACTCACTCCTACCCTCTCCTTCTGTCCTCTCTCCTCCCCTCTCTCCACTCTCCTTCCCTCTCTCCTCTCTCTTTCCCTCTACTGTCTCTCCACTCTCTCCTTCCCTCTCCTTCTGTCCTCTCTCTTCCCCTCTCTCTCCACTCTCTCCTTCCCTCTCCTTCTGTCCTCTCTCTTCCCCTCTCTCTCCACTCACTCCTACCCTCTCCTTCTGTCCTCTCTCCTCCCCTCTCTCCACTCTCTCCTTCCCTCTCCTTCTGTCCTCTCTCTTCCCCTCTCTCCACTCTCTCATTCCCTCTCCTTCTGTCCTCTCTCTTCCCCTCTCTCTCCACTCTCTCCTTCCCTCTCTCCTCTCTCTTCCCCTCTACTGTCTCTCTACTCTCTCCTTCCCTCTCTCCTTCCCTCTCCTTCTGTCCTCTCTCTTCCCCTCTCTCCACTCTCTCCTTCTCTCTCTCCCCTCTACTGTCACTCTACTCTCTCCTTCCCTCTCCTTCTGTCCTCTCTCTTCCCCTCTCTCCACTCTCTCCTTCTCTCTCTCCCCTCTACTGTCACTCTACTCTCTCCTTCCCTCTCTTTCTGTCCTCTCTCTTCCTCCCTCTCTCCACTCTCTCCTACCCTCTCCTTCTGTCCTCTCTCTTCCCCTCTACTGTCTCTCTACTCTCTCCTTCCCTCTCTTTCTGTCCTCTATCTTCCTCTCTCTTCCCCTCTCTCCTTCCCTCCTGTCCTCTCTCTTCCTCTCTCTTTCTCTCTCCTTCCCTCTTCCTCTGTCCTTTCTCTTCCTCTCTCTTCCCCTCTCTCCTTCCCTCTCCTTCTGTCCTCTCTCTTCCCCTCTCTCTACTCTCCCCTTCCCTCTCCTTCTCTCCTTCCCCTCTCCTTCTGTCCTCTCTCTTCCCCTCTCTCCACTCTCCTTCTCTCTCTCCTCTCTCTTCCCCTCTACTGTCTGTCCACTCTCTCCTTTCCTCTCCTTCTGTCCTCGCTCCTCCCCTCTCTCCTCTCTCCTTCCCTCTCCTTCTGTCCTTTCTCTTCCCCTCCACTCTCTCCTTCCCTCTCATTCTGTTCTCTATCTCTCCGTCCCTCTCTTCCCTGACCCCAGTGACCCCCAGACTTTTCCCCAAATAGCACCCAAATGGCAATTTGGTCCACATGTCCAGTGTCTTTAGTAGCCAGTCTGTCTGTATATGAACCAGTTAATGACATGTGTCTCCTTATCCCATTAACCCAGGTCGCAGGCTGCGGTGCCAA
>NC_068448.1:2021513-2024013 GCF_023373465.1 Oncorhynchus keta | reverse complement strand
GCATACTGTATACAGGGTCAACATACTATTTCCAGGGTCAGCATACTGTATACAGGGTCAGCATACTATATACAGGGTCAGCATACTGTATACATGGTCAGCATACTATAAACAGGGTCAGCATACTATAAACAGGGTCAGCATACTGTATACAGGGTCAGCATACTGTCTACAGGGTCAGCATACTGTATACAGGGTCAGCATACTGTATACAGGGTCAGCATACTATAAACAGGGTCAGCATACTATATACAGGGTCAGCATACTGTCTACAGGGTCAGCATACTGTCTACAGGGTCAGCATACTATATACAGGGTCAGCATACTATAAACAGGGTCAGCATACTGTCTACAGGGTCAGCATACTGTCTACAGGGTCAGCATACTATATACAGGGTCAGCATACTACAAACAGGGTCAGCATACTGTCTACAGGGTCAGCATACTGTCTACAGGGTCAGCATACTGTCTACAGGGTCAGCATACTGTATACAGGGTCAGCATACTATAAACAGGGTCAGCATACTATATACAGGGTCAGCATACTGTATACAGGGTCAGCATACTGTCTCCAGGGTCAGCATACTGTCTCCAGGGTCAGCATACTATATACAGGGTCAGCATTCTATATACAGGGTGAGCATACTATATTCAGGGTCAGCATACTGTATACAGGGTCAGCATACGATATACAGGGTCAGCATACTGTATACAGGGTCAGCATACTATATACATGGTCAGCATACTATATACAGGGTCAGCATACTGTCTACAGGGTCAGCATACTGTCTACAGGGTCAGCATACTGTCTACAGGGTCAGCATACTGTCTACAGGGCCAGCATACTGTCTACAGGGTCAGCATACTATAAACAGGGTCAGCATACTGTCTACAGGGTCAGCATACTATAAACAGGGTCAGCATACTGTATACAGGGTCAACATACTATATACAGGGTCAGCATACTATATACAGGGTCAGCATACTATAAACAGGGTCAGCATACTATATTCAGGGTCAGCATACTGTATACAGGGTCAGCATACTGTATACAGGGTCAGCATACTGTATACAGGGTCAGCATACTATAAACAGGGTCAGCATACTATATTCAGGGTCAGCATACTGTCTACAGGGTCAGCATACTGTCTACAGGGTCAGCATACTATATACAGGGTCAGCATACTATAACCCGGGTCAGCATACTGTCTACAGGGTCAGCATACTGTCTACAGGGTCAGCATACTGTCTACAGGGTCAGCATACTGTATACAGGGTCAGCATACTATAAACAGGGTCTGGTATAGTGTATATTTATAGTATATTTATAGTGTATTTATAGTGTATTAATAGTGTATATTTATAGTGTATTTATAGTGTATTTATAGTGTATATTTATAGTGTATTTATAGTGTATATGTATAGTATATTTATAGTGTATATTTATAGTATATTTATAGTGTATTTATAGTATATTTATAGTATATATTTATAGTGTATTTATAGTGTATATTTATAGTCTATATTTATAGTGTATATTTATAGTGTGTATTTATAGTGTATATTTATAGTGTATATTTATAGTGTATATTTATAGTGTATTTATAGTGTATTTATAGTGTATTTATAGTGTATTTATAGTGTATTTATAGTGTATTTATAGTGTATATTTATAGTGTGTATTTATAGTGTATATTTATAGTGTATTTATAGTGTATATGTATAGTATATTTATAGTGTATATTTATAGTGTATATTTATAGTGTATTTATAGTATATTTATAGTATATATTTATAGTGTATTTATAGTCTATATTTATAGTGTATATTTATAGTGTATATTTATAGTGTATTTATAGTGTATATTTATAGTGTATATTTATAGTGTATATTTATAGTGTGTATTTATAGTGTATATTTATAGTGTATTTATAGTGTGTATTTATAGTGTATATTTATAGTGTATTTATAGTGTATATTTATAGTGTATTTATAGTGTATATTTATAGTGTGTATTTATAGTGTATATTTATAGTGTATTTATAGTGTGTATTTAGTGTATATTTATAGTGTATATGTATAGTGTATATTTATAGTGTATATTTATAGTATATTTATAGTGTATATTTATAGTGTATTTATAGTATATATTTATAGTATATATTTATAGTGTATATTTATAGTGTATATTTATAGTGTATTTATAGTGTATATTTATAGTGTATTTATAGTGTGTATTTATAGTGTATATTTATAGTGTGTATTTATAGTGTATATTTATAGTGTATATTTATAGTGTATATTTATAGTGTATTTATAGTGTATTTATAGTGTATATTTATAGTGTATTTATAGTGTATATTTATGGTGTATTTATGGTGTATTTATAGTGTATTTATAGTGTATATTTATAGTGTATTTATAGTGTATATTTATAGTGTATAGTATATTTATAGTATATTTATAGTATATTTATTGTGTATATTTATAGTGTATATTT